>NW_010972665.1:9494748-9571904 GCF_000737465.1 Haliaeetus leucocephalus
CCCCCCCGCCGCAGGGGGAGGGAGGAAAAAAGAAACTGTCACCGTGGGATTTCATCAGCTTCTTCTGCCTCCGCGCCTTTAACCTATTTTTCTTTCCTTTGATTATGTAAGAGGAGCGGTGTCGAGAGGAGCAACGAGTAGGGATGGCTGATGGGCTTTCTGGGGAGTTACTGGGTTTTTTATGCCTAGCTGGTCCGCCGAGTCAGCCCTGGGAAATGCGGGAGGATTACGTTTCGGGTTTTTGCTTTTATTTACGTTTCTTGCACTGCTCCAAATATTGCAGCACGATGCAGGAGAGAGAGGCAGGGAGTGGAAACAGAGCGAAACGGGCCAAGTTTTTTATTTCACACTGAGTGAAAAGCAGGAGAGAATTGTAAGTAAAGACTAAACATCCTGGTCCGTTGATGTTCTCCTGGAAGGAGGTACATATGTATTTCCTTATCTTTAATCTCAGTCTAAGATACGGGTTTGTAGCGTAGTGTATTTCTCTTTTCCTGATGCTCATCTTTCAGCCTGATTACATCATATTGAATATTTATTTGAGTTTTGACATTTTGTTTCAAAACTCCTTATGAGACGATCATAATTTTTAAACTTAAAAATAGGAAAATGCAGACTGAGGAGACCTAATTTCTGAAAATGAAGTCCTCTTGACTGCAGGAATTTTCTCTTTAAAACTGCAAGCCACAAGTCATAATTTAAATCTGCCGTTATTTTTGCAGGCGCTGGAAAGGTAGTGTTGGAAATACTTACTTGAGTCAGGGTTTAGGGGAGGAAAATGCTGGTGGTGAGTGAAGTGATCTTATGGGTTTTTTTTTCTGTAATAGTTGTATAGAAACTGAGATGTTAATATTTCACTTTAGTTTCTATAGCTCTAAAAACTGGCCCTTCTGTTAAAAAATATTTTGGTTACTGTTATAAATATTTTGAAGCATCAGCAAAATAAAACTAGTAAGTTGGATTTGTTTTGCTGTCTGTTTTCTAAAGTATGTGGGGAAGTTCTAGCTTCACTGTTGGATGGATAATAGGAAATTAGAGCTATTTACAGGGGAGCAAAAAAAGGAAAAGTTTGGCAGCAATGTGTTTGGAGCAGCGCAGAGGAGGCTCATGACACTGCGGGGAAAAAGAGGATGGAGGTGGGATTAAAGAGTAACATCTACTAGGAGCGACCAGAAGCGGTCTGCAGAATGGTGTTTCATGGCAGAATTCTGGTCAGTAGATAAACACATGCCTTTACCATCCATCTGCTAAACTGCTGGGGAGAAGCGTTTCTCAAAGTGGTTGTTCCTGTATCTCTTCTGCATTGCAACACCATCTGTCTGGTAAACTTCTGAAGTTCAAATTTCATACTTTTAATTCACTTAAAATTTGCCCCAACATAGATGACCCGATGAATTGCTTGGTTCATATGATAAGAGAGGGTTGGCCTGGTCTGATAAAGGGAGACTATTATTAGTGAGACAGTCTTGCTAGAGCGAAGTGATAGAATGACATTTCTGGAAACCAGTCTGGCGATTTTGACAGAAGCTAGTCTAGCACTTCAGGTTCAGAAACTGCAAGTGCCGAGATGGAAACTAAAATATGGAAGAAAGACAGTGTGCCCCGTATTCAGGGGAATAAGGATAAAAACAGTTGTCTCGAACAAATAGATCATGTGATAAGTTTATTAATGATGATTTCAAGTGCTGTTTTTCATATACTTTACTATATATGAAGGCAGTTGACACTTTGAAAGTTGGATTTCTTTGATTCTATAGCTGAAATAAATGCTTCCCCTTTGTTAACACAGACTTTTCTCCAGTATGGAGTGTTATTTCGGAGAGGAAAATGGACTTGATTAGATTCAGACTGGCTATAAAGAATGCCAATTTCCTATTCATGTTTGGGGAAAAAAAGAAAAAAAAAGAACAGAGGAGAAATGCTAGTTTACAGAACAGATATGATAATTTTGTTTTTATGTTGTCGTTTGTCCAGTAGTTGAAATATTTGTTTTGGGAAAAAGAAACAAAGTGGTCTGTCTTCCTTCTTGAGTTAAACAAAAGTAGGAATAGAACACATGCAGGGAACTGTTTAAATGTGTTCCTATTTAATCTGTTTGTATTTAAACTTTATTCTTCTAAGAGAGCAAACTGTGAATCAGGCTACCGTTGTAACAGCCAGTAAAAAGTAATGGTTTATGCTGGTCTGCATAAGGTGTCCTCCATGTTCTTAGAAATGGATTGAGAAATGTCTTTTTGTTTCTGTCCCTTGATCAATCAGATTTACTCATGGGGGACTGCTATGCACCAGTCTTGACCATGACTGTGCAGATGGCATAAACCACATCATACTACCAAATAATATGCTTACTAAGTAAGTCTGAGTGTGCGAGAAGAACATAGGGTGAAGTTGTCATCGTTATTTATGATTAATTAGTATTTAGAATATCTATAGCAACTTGAAATATTTTGACAGTTTTTCTTATTTAACTACAAAGAGTCTTTTTAAAGCCTTACTGTGTTATTGGACTCTAGCAGAGAGCTGCATGTTCAGATGTGGTGAAAATAGTTTAGTTTTCTCCTGATGTTTCATGAAAGCAGTGCCATCTATACTCAAAAATATAAAATTAGAGCAAAGCAATACCAAAAATAATGTATTAATAGCAGATTTTTCTTAAGGATCCATTGTGCCATTGTTCTATAAATGTGCAAGTAACTGAATTTCGAGTTAAGTTGATAGATTACTTATTGCAGAAACTTTTGACTTGATGATATTCACATGTAAATGAGTTGGTCTTTAGAAAGAAGCAGGTGATGTATCTGTTGCTTCTGTGAAATTTACGTGCCTGGTGCTTTTAGGCCCAATGAAGAGTGAAAGTGCAATCATTTGTACTAAAAAGTTGGTGAATTTGTTTCTTCTCTCTTTTCCAACAGAGAATATGAAACAGGAGCCAAAATGACATCCCGATTTGGAAAGACCTACAGCCGGAAAGGGGGAAACGGCAGTTCCAAGTTTGACGAAGTATTTTCCAACAAACGGACCACCCTTAGTACGAAATGGGGAGAAACCACCTTCATGGCCAAATTAGGACAGAAGAGGCCCAGTGTCAAACCAGATATTTCCGAAGTTCCTAAAAAACCCAAAGTTGAAGATGAGGTAACAGAGGATCCATTTGGATTTGACAGTGATGAAGAATCTCTTCCTGTGTCTTCAAAGAATTTGTCACAGGCTAAAAGCTCGTCTCAGCTGGAACCCGGTGAAGCTGCCCAGTCTGAGGACTTCAGTCCTCTACTTGAAGCTAACAGCAGAATTAATCAGCCAGACAGTGGAGAAAACGTTGCATCCAGCAAGTGCATAACTTTTGACAATACTGTTCCTCTCTCAAAAGAAAAGAGCACAAGCAAAAACGTGGAAGATGGAGAATGCAAAGGCAGCAGTGCTAAACTTGTAACTGCAGGTACGTTTACTCAGCTGTCCAGATAGTTCTGTTATCCTCTGATTTTTACTAATCTACATTTAGACTTTGTGTTTTCAGGGGTCAGTTAAATGTTCTAATAAAACTGTGGGGTAATTAATTCTTAATTGTAAGAAATTGTAAAGGATACTCTATTTAGCTAAAAACACCAGGAAGCATTCTGCATTTTACATATTCGTCTCAGATCCTTGGCGCTCTCATCCTTATGTCTGCAAATTGAGATACAGCGCTTTAGCTTCAACATAGTCTGTTAGTCTGCCTTGAATAGAATGGAATAATAATCTTCCTTTTCTAAAGCTCGGTGTGTTTGTGTTTTGTTGTTTGGGTTTTTTTAACGTATTTTGGAGAGTGGTGAGTTGGTAATAATAGAATGTTTTATTCTGAAGTTGCTGGCTTCAATTTAGTGTGGGTACATGGTTACTACCATGCAGTTACAGATACAGCTTACAACCTGCCTTATTTAATTCCTTGGATGGAAAAAGTAATTTTCTGAACTTCAGTTGCACAAAGGTAGGTTATTTTTTTTAATTAGCACATCTTTATCAATGTGTACATAAAAAGCTTCAGACCTATGAAACAGAATGTCAGACTTCTTTTAGAGGCTGTTTTCAGGCTCTGAAGTGTTTGTAAGATATCTTAATGCTTTTGAGAGGAAATTCACAAACCCCGTGGAGCTGAACATCACTGTAATTTTGTTCAAGTCGTTCTTAGACAAGATCAGATGTTGTTATATCTCATTGGAAGTTTTCATATAATGGGTTGATTAAACTACAGCTTCTAAAATTGGGCAAAAGATCATGTTAGATGAACCTTGATGAAGATGACACCTACCGACTTGCTCTGGGTTATCATAATCAACTTTAATGAGAAGAACTTATGTAAATTTGAATTCCCAGATACAGTTAACTCTCGGATCAGAAATTTGAGTGGACTTGTTCAGTTGTAATACAGTGGACAAGATGATACTGAATAGTGGAAGATATGCATAGTTCAGTTATTTGTAAGATAACTTTATTAGTGATATAATACAAGAAAAACCAAGAAATGTTGATTTGAACTGTAGTTTGACAGACACGGTGGTGGGACGTGTAGTTGTCTTGATCTTACTCTTATTTTTGCTGCTGATATATTTGTTGTTTTTGTGTGGTTTTTCTGCAGTTTATCTGTAAGTATGATCCACCTTCAGTCTGGAAATACAGTTATGTTTTGCTAAGTTTGAATACAGTTTTCATAAGAGAGTGAATAGATTGATCCCCTAATATTTGCAAGGAGAAGAAATAGTAATGAGTTTCCTTGGTTGTTAATGAGAGATTGTAGCAGAGCAGGTTTTATAGTGAAATGGTTTCCATGTAGAAAAGCTTTGTTAGAACAGTATTTTTCAGGTTGGAAAAGAAAATGTGAGAGCTGTGGGGAGAAAATGTGTTAGAGCTCTGAAAATTCACAGTGCATGAAAGGCCAAGAGGAACAGACTTCAGTAGTTTCATTGGTGCTTCCTGGTTCCAGTATTGTGGAAAATAATAAAATACAATATTTAGCGCAGAAAAACTTTTTAATTTGATGCTTATTTAAATTCTAGAACTCCTTGTTAGACAATACTATATATACCATAAATATATACAGCTCTGGAAGGAAGGATAAGTCCATCAGTGGCTGTTGATTGTGGTGGTCATCTGGATGCAGAGGGGGAAGTTACTTAAACAACAGTTTACTGAAGGAATTCTGTTCTTGCATGCTTTCCCAAAATATTTATTACTGACTGCAATTCAGCCAGAAGTAGTGAAGGACAAGGTGGATCTTGATCTGATGATACTGTTCTTTCAGAATCTATGACATTCTGTTTACACCTTGTCAAATGAAGATAAAAACCCGTTTCATAGCTTTCTTCAGAGATTAAATTCAACTGAGAATCAGTCTTTGCAAAACATCCTAGGAGGGTCTTTAAATAAGAGTAAGGAAACAAGACTGTAGTTTTGGTGATCGTGTTTATTTTGGACAGTTAGTGTAAGTGAAACTTGGATGGTTTAAGTAGCTATTATGCTTGTGTGTAGACTGATCCAAAATAAATAAAAATTCTCTGAGTATGTCACTCAGAACACTGAGCAATTAGAGATAGTCGCATAGTCAGCCAGTATAAATGTAGGTACTTCAAAAGCTTCTTTGTTATATTGACTGTTAAATAAAGTTTGATAGTATAAGGTTATCTTTAAGAACTGGAGAGAGTTAATTCTATTGATTTGGGGGGTGGGGGTATGGGGGAAGAGGGAACTTAGGGGAGAAAAACTGAGTAACAATAAAAAGGTTGTTTCTTGTTGTGTGGTCTCCTCAGGTATAGTGTATGTACTTCTACAGCTTATGTGTCCTCTTCTTCCCCATAATAATTTTCACCTTCCTGGTGACTCTTGAACTCCACCAGCTTCAACCAGATCTGTTCAAAGGGCTTATAGATCCTTAAGACAGCAAGCTCTACTATCTCTGAAAAGGAGAGAAAGCGAGGGGAGGGGGGGGGAGTGGGGAAAAGGCAAGCAGATAGAACAATATTAATATTCCCAGTGTGAGAGACACTGCAATGTGAGCTCAACCTTAACCCACATAAAACAGTGTATCTCTAGGTATAGGAAACTAGGCTATATTGGTACTGATGTTCGTCAAAGTGCTTGTTAACTTGTTTTAAGTGCAATTTGCTAGTCCTTGTCCTGATACTGACTAGACAGTGCATGAATTAAGGTGTCAAGACTTCCTGATAGCATGTGCCATCATTGTACCTTAAATTTTAACCTAGGTGAAATAAGGTTAAGAATTAGAATAAGGTGAAAACTGTGACTTAACGTGGCTATGGGCAAGCTGAGAACTACAGTTTAGCCAGCTGACTGTGCTCCAAATGTATTATCCTGCCTCAATGTCCATTTCTTTGGACATTAAAATGAAGGTGATGCAATATCAGTTAATTTTAACTAATGTTTGGTATTAAATAGCAGTCCATTTGGGGGGTTGTTTTAATAGTTGTGCAACTGTGTAACACAATTGAGAATCTGCATCTTTTATTTAAAATGGTATGATTTACTGGTCTCTTTTTTTCTTTTTTCTGTTTTTTTCTTTCTAATAGCCTTCAGCTAGTGCTTCTAGCAATCTCATTTTAAAGGCTTTGAGAAGCTCTTAATCTAGAAGGCTTCTCATAATCTTACCCTAATGTTGCTTGATCAAGACTTAATACTGTCGGAAGAATGTTCATGAGTAATCCTGTATGTAACAGGTAATTTACAGATAGTAGGAGTTCAGGTAAATTAGAAATAGCAAAAGATTATTCAGTATTAATAGTTACTGTTAGGTTACTTTTGTTAAGGTAGGAGGACTTGGTAGCTAGAAAGTCAGTCATGTAATTGGAAAAATATTATACTGGTAATTCATATCAAGGAAAAATGCAACAACTTAGTAGTTAGACAGTGAGCTGCTTTTGTGAGAGAGTCTTACAGTAGGATAAGGTGAAAAACCACCAAGCAATATTTACTTGGATTTCTGAATCATCTTGGTGGGGTTTTGTTTATTTGTTTTTTAAACTGCTAAGCTTACTCTGTAAGGCATAAACCCAAACAGCATTTCACACTAAATACACGAGCTTTAATACAGAAACACTTACAGCCTTGCAGAGCAAACTGTGAGGTGCTAATTTTAAAAAATTTTCTAATAACTTTGTTCTTAGAATATTTATGTTAGCTTCTGGGTCAAAATTAACATTGTACGATTTTTCAGATGAAAATTTAAGTCAAAGCTTGATGAATTTTAAAAGATTGTGTGGCATTTCATAATTATATTAGCGTATGAATATGTTTCAAATTGGGTAACTATTTTCCCTACTCTGGCTATTTCAGTTTAGGGAAATACTACTTCTGGCATTCTTGTGTGTGAGTTTGCGTTTTGACTCTGGATGTTGTGATCACCTGCTGTCTTTCACTTGTGTGCCACAGTGCAGAGCTCTGTAACTCGAGCCTTGGAGGGTCTAGTCCAAGATACTGATGCTGTTCATCAAAGAAGGCACTTTGGTTGAGAGGTGTCTCAGGTGGTTGGATGATGTCTCTCATCTTTGCACACATCATGTTCCTGTTTGTTGATGTCGTGGGTTAACCCTGGCTGGATGTCAGGTGCCCACCAAAGCTGCTCTATCACTCCCCTCCTCAGCTGGACAGGGGAGAGAAAATGTAACAAAAGGTTTGTCAGTCGAGATAAGGACAGGGAGAGATCACTCAGCCAATTACCTTCATGGGCAAAACAGACTCAACTTGGGGAAAAGTAACTTAATTTATTGCCAGTGAAACCAGAGTAGGGTCATGAGAAATAAATCTTAAAACACCTCCCCCCACCTCTCTCCTCTTCCCGGGCACAGCTTCACTCCTGAATTCTCTACCTCTTCCCCCACCAGCGGCACAGGGAGACAGGGGAATGGGGATTGGGGTCAGTTCATCACACGTTGTCTCTGCCGCTCCTTCCTCCTCAGGGGCAGGACTCATCACACTCTTCCACTGCTCCAGCGTGGGGTCCCTTCCATGGGAGACAGTCCTCCAAGAACTTCTCCAGTGTGGGTCTTTCCAACAGGCTGCAGTTCTTCATGAACTGCTCCAGCGTGGGTCCCCTGCAGAGTCACAAGTCCTGCCAGCAAACCTGCTCCAGCGTGGGTTCCTCTCTCCACAGATCCGCAGGTCCTGCCAGGAGCCTGCTTCAGCGCGGGCTTCCCACGGGGTCACAGCCTCCTTCAGGCACCCACCTGCTCTGGCGTGGGGTCCTCCCCGGGCTGCAGGTGGAGATCTGCTCCACCGTGGACCTCCCTGGACTGCAGGGGGACAGCCTGCCTCACCATGGTCTTCCCCACGGGCTGCAGGGGAATCTCTGCTCCGGCACCCGGAGCACCTCCTCCCCCTCCTTCTGCACTGACCTGGGGGTCTGCAGGGCTGTTTCTCTCACATCTTCTCACTCAAGCTGCAGTTTCTGTCCCACAGGAACTTTTTTCCCCTTCTTAAATATGTTATCCCAGAGGCACTACCACCGTTGCTGATGGGCTCAGCCTTGGCCAGCGGCAGGTCCATCTTGGAGCCGGCTGGCATTGGCTCTGTCAGACATGGGGGAAGCTTCCAGCAGCTTCTCACAGAAGCCACCACTGCAGCCCCCCCACTACCAAACCCTTGCCATGCAAACCCAATGCAGTGGACTATGAAATAATATTACTTATTTACGTTAATCCAAAGTTAAAATATTGGTTAAAAGCATCATTAAATACCTGAGAAATATTTTAATTGGGCATGGATTAAGACTGATTTGTTTTAATGCCTATGAGTTTATTTCTTGAAAATATATTTTGCTTGCTGTGGAGAAACAGAAAATAGAATGGCTTAAAATGTCTTTTCAGAATACAGAGCAGTGTAGGAATAGTATTCCTTTCTGCTGTGTAGTGATCTTGTACAGATCTTGTGGTTATTGTCTTGGCAGTGGCCTTTGAGGCTTTATAAGATTAAAAGGACAAATTATTGCATGTAAAGTATTTGTGATACTTGATGTTTTTTTTTTTCCTCCTAATGTTCAGAGTAATTCTGAAAATAGCTATTCTGCATCTTGTCATTTGTTACTATGTACTGGTATTCAAACAAGTCTTTGTTCTGGAAGTAGTTTTGCTCTTGGTGCTGTAAGGAAAAATTTGCCTGGTTTTTGCTATTCAGTTCTTTTGTGTTTCTAGGTAGTTCTTAATGCCTTCATTTTTCACTTGGGGCTCATGCACATATCAGTTGCAAATCAAAATGGCAAATGCAATCCTTCTTAATAACTTGTGCTTATGCAAGGCAGGAGTGAAGGGATACAACTGTGCTTAACTGCTTCATGACCCAATATGCAGAAACTAGTTGGGTTTAGTTGCTTGAAAAGTATACTGAGTGAATAGAGTAATTTGCAGAAAATGGTTGCCCTGAAAAGAAGATAGTTCCAAGTCATCAGGTCTGTTCCCGACAGACTATCCTGATAGCACCTTAGTGAATCTGTCTGCAAAGCCTCTGCATCCTGATTATGTGGGTGGGGGAGCCCTATCTTTAGAGTTAAGTTTCAACTTCTCAAATGCAAGTTTGTTACATAATTACATTTGACAAGGAGATTTGCCAGGGTATTCCTTTCAAATTGTTTTAGAGCTTCTATTTTGTGTTTAACTGTGATATGGACATTTAAGATAATAGTTAGGTCTAAGTAATCTTACCTTTCTTCCTCTGCAGAGTTGTTGAGTACAATTTATTCACCTCTTGAGGAAGAATTTCAGTTTAGTCATTTTCTGTCTAAAAATGGAGCAAAAAGTTGGGGGAAACTGAATGAGGTCTGAGCACTTGGCTGTATTAGGACACAGCTGACAGCACCCATGATTAAGAAGAACTGCAGCTGTGCTCTGGCTGGCTCAAAGTGTTAAGAAACTGATAGCAGAGAAGGGGAAAGGTCTGCCAGAAAATAAGTATGCCAGTAGAATTTCAGTGTTATGAGGTTTGTTTAGATGGGAGTAGTTATGCTGGGTATATAGGTAGCTGGGGTTTATCAACAAGTCCTCTCTTCAGTTGTTTTTGTTATGTTTCCCCCTTTTTAAGATACCTCTTCTGCCCTTACACGACACAGAATTTTCTTGCTGTGTCAGTAGCCCAGGCTCAAACTAGTGTGATAATTGTTGTCAATTGTTTTTTGCTTTGGTATTACTCTGATACTTCTTTGAAGATTTGATTTTGTAGGTTTTTTTCTTAGATGTTTTTAAAAAACATGAAATGACTGAAATTCTGTTTAAATTTCACTACTGATATTGGTTTGCTAAAATCACAATACAGCAAAAAGACCCCAGTATTTAGGAAGGAATCTTCTGATTTCTGCAACATTTTTTCTGATGACAGGGAAATGCATACTATATATATCTATATACAGAGCACACAAACCGTTTTTCCCTCAGTCTATAACTCCCCTTTCCCAAACAACAGTGAGATTCTCAGTACCTTTTTTGGAATCTATAGTTCTAAAATAATTCTTTCTTTATGGACTTGTACAGTAAACAGTTTTTAAAATGTCAAACTATTGACTGCTTCTTAACTTCTTTCATGTTTAAAAAGTTGAAATAACTTTGCATTCAAAACAGTTAGTCAGTGCTTCTCCCAGGTAACAAGTGATAGGACAAGGGAAAATGGCCTCAGGTTGCGCCAGGGGAAATTTAGGTTGGGTATTAGGAAAAATTTCTTCACCAAAAGGGTTGTCGAGCATTGGAATAGGCTGCTCAGGGAAGTGGCGGAGTGACTGTCCCTGAAGGTATTTGAAAGATGTGTATGTGTGGTGCTTAGGGACATGGTTTAGTGGTGGACATGGCAGTGGTAGGTTAACATTTGGACTTGATGGTCTTAAAGGTCTTTTCCAAACTAAATGATTCTATGATTCTAAGGAAAAAAAAAAAAACCAACAAAAAACCAAACAACTCTTAATGTGCATACCTCTTAAGTGGGCCAAAGCATGCAGGAAAGAAAAAAGTTGGTAAGGAAGCTATTTCAGGTTCAAACTGTTCAGATGTCATTAACTGTATGGAAAATGTTTTTCAAGTTCAAACTTAGCTCATATTTTCTTTTAAGAAACTGCTACTGTATTCAGTAAAGGGTTTCAACATATTTATGAGTAGTGTCTGAATTCAGACTGACTTAGCCTAAGGATACATTTGTTTTGACAGTTGTTAGTGCTGCTGTGTTATAATATGCTCTAGTACTTTTTTCATAAGGACTTGCACTACAAAAGTCGGTGAAAACAAGCTTTTTTGGCATGTGCCAGCCTCTTGTGTTGCCCATGACACTTAGTCTTGTTTTCCCTGCAAAGAGGAAGTAGTTAGCTTCCTGGATCAGCTTTCTCCTGCTGCTCTGAGCAGAAGATACCCTTCTGAGCTACCAGTGAGGAAGAATGTGTCTGTTTCACTGGACTTACCATCAGAGGTGAACATATGTTACAGCTAGTTCAGGCTCTGACAACTCTTATATTACACTGAGTGTAGTCTCTCTTCTGACCATTGGATTTGATGTTGCACAATTTCTCGTCTCTTCAGGACCATTTTATTTTTAGATTTCCAACCAAGTAGTCTTGCTTGTGGTGTTGTAGAGTTCTTCAAAGTTTAATTCTTTGCTGGAAAACAAAAAATAGTTTTCTTTCTGCAGGAAGGGGTTTTAGTATTGTTTACTAAAACTGCAATTTCTCCTTCGTTTGAGAGAGTTGTGGACTTTGCATGCAAGTTGGGTGTGGGCATTGATAACATGCTGCATGATATGTTACATTGGGTTTTTGCATAACATCAGTGTCTGTAGAGTCACATTATGATTTATATTGTTATGAATGTGGATAGATACAGATGTGAGGCAATGTTAAAAAAAAGTCATGTTTGTTTTGTAAGTGTATACTCACCAGAAGAAAAACAGACTTTAAATTAGGTTTCAGAATGTTGTAGAAGAGTCTTGAGCAAGATTGGAAAGAAGAGTGAAGGAGGAATGATAGTTATTCCAGCTGTGAAACTATAGATGCAACTTGGACAAAAATACTTACCTGGGACAACAAAAAGAGTTGAAGTGCAAGGGAGGTTACAGGACTTTAATTTGATAGAAATCGAGAGGCTGGATATGGCCGATGACAGGCAACCTATGTTAGTTTTTAGCTATATTTTAATTGGGGGGAGGAAATGCCTTTAGTAATGAAGGAGTAAATTAGTAACTTTGAGATTTGGTGGTTTTCCCGGAATTTTTGCTGGGAAGGCAGCTGTGCTGAACACGGCACTATGTGTGGTTTGGCCAAGTAAATGTATATAGATTGGTATGAAGGTGGTATTGAGATATGCAGTGACTTAAGATACAATGAAAGATCAGTGATCAGGCAAAACAATGATTGCTAGCTGAAAAAGTAGAAGAGGGGAAAAGCAGCTAGATTATTACTTCAAAAACCAACATCTTCCCATACCATTAAAAATTGTGCCTAAGATAAAGACAAGTGATTAGCTCTGTGAATATTTTCTGTGCAAGAGGGAAGGTGGTCATGTCAGCCTGCATGCCTGTGAAAGGCTTCCATTTCCATTGAAATATGAGGATTTAAAAAAAAAACAAACAAAAAAATGGTACAGTGGCTGACAGGAGGTATCGCTTTTGCACCAGTGTAAGACAACCTTTCAGAATGCCTGCTGGTAGCATGTTTTCCCAGTGGAAAAACATCTACAAGGAATTACTACTACAGGGGTCCAAGGTGAGAGGCAATAATGTGGTGGTTAGAGTTCAGTCTTTCACAGGGTAGAGTCACAGCATGACAGGGTGTTGTGCTAGCAGCAGCAGCAGAACATCTTATTAAAGATGCTGAACACTGTGTTACCAAACCAAAAGGCTGCACCTAGGTGATTTGAGAGAAGAAAAGGTGTCTTCTGTCTCAGAAACTATATGTTTAGAAGAGTTGCTACTCTAACTGAAATGAAGAAATGTAATGTGATTGAGAACTTTTGTATGTAGTCTTAATGAATAATAAATTCAAACTTTTCATATAAATTGCCTTAGAATTTTGATATCCAGAGCACTGGAAAGGAAACAAGAGAAGCAAACTATTCTCAAGGATGTGATGGCAGTAAATTAAATCTCATCACTTCAGGGTCTTCTGTGGAATTCTTCTGCAAAAGAAGCAGCCACTTAAAACATCTGCAAAGAGGCAAATAGTGTCTATCCAACCCGCATGCAAACTTGTTGGGAACTCATTTTGATTCCAAGAGCATAAAGAACCATAATTACTTAAGAATTTGTAATCATAGCTATGGATGTGGTAGTTCTATAATTTTAGCTATTTTAGTGATTGTCACCCGTGAAACTGGTCTCGAGAGTCTAATCTTCTGAGGCTCTTGCGCTTCTTATCTTATGTTTATGCCTGCTAACAGGCACTGCTTTTTGCGATCTTATGGCCATCAATGGATAATGACAGATCTAAGTAAATTTTGCCATTTCTTAGAATTGTGTATTTTATATCCATAAGCTTTTCTCTGTGTTCCCCAGCTGTTCAATCATAGGCAGAAAATGGTTCAAAGGAGTCCAGTCTGTAACCTTTTTTCCTCACCAACCAAAACATTTCATTTCCAATGTAGAGTAGAAGAGAGAAACTGTAATGAAACGCATTTTCTTATTCGGAGAAAGGCATGGCTTCTCTGCAGTTGCTGGTTTTCTGTCCAAACCAGAGAAGACACTGTGTGTATGTCTCATTTGGGCTTTCTTCCCAGAAATGAGGAATGTGATACAAGCACCTGGTAAAGATTCATGTTTTCCTTTAGCTTGGTCAGCTTCAAGTTGTAAAGTAATGTGATGTAGCTTTATGCTTGGGAACATTGGTGATGGTGTAGTGGAGCCATAAAGAAATGTTGCTGAGTGTTCAGGAACATCAGGCAGAGTTGTAGCTCATAATGAGCTTAACAAACTGTTTCCTACATCCTGTGTCAGTGGTCTGTTCATGAGCTGTAGCCTGTTAATGTATGTGCCCTCTGTAGCTGGAGGGATCTGAAGACCCTGGATACACTTTTTTTGTTGTTTGTTTAATCTTACTGCCTTCTTTTCCTTGATGTTTCGTTTTCTTGCTTTTACATCTGTCTTAGTAGTCAGGTGTCTATTTGAAGAGAAATAAAGAGGGAATATAAAATTGGTATCATGCCACCTGCCTACCCTTTTAAAGATTTCATTGCTTCTGACTAATATTATCTATACATTCACAATGAATTCTGTGAATTTTTGTGGCTAATACTGAAAGAAACCTAGCTTAAGTTTGTAGGTTTGTTTCCTGTGTATAGTAAATCAATCATTCTCCTTTTGGTCTTAAAATGGAGGCTTCTACAGCTAGTTACACAACAATGAAGGAACATAAGGTCTCATGCTACAAAAGCTATAGAAAGCAATATGTCTTTTGTTTGTAGCTTGGAGGATGCTTTGGTTAGCATTCATCAAGAATTGCTAGAAATGAGAGAAAACTAACCCGGAGTTCAAGTTAGTAGGGCTAACATTTAATACTGGCAACTCTCCCATGAGTAAATAGAAGAAATAAGCATTTATTTTCTGTATGTGATAATATTTTGAGATCTTAGCATGTTTTCTTAGCATACCAAGGCTAATATTGACTGTCCTTCTGTTTTCTTCAATTTCCTAGTAACATTTTACTTGATCAAAACTGGTTAGCAAACCTTGAGTGGTAAGGAGAGATTTCAAAGATACAGTGTTATTTCAAGCGTCATGAAAAATGGTGGAGTGAAAAACTGAGTTGAATTGATTCATCTGTTCCCTTATCTCTTTCTTGTCTGCATGCTGGTAAGGAAAATGCGGTTATAACTGGGTCCCTAATCCATTTGAAAAGGCAGCAGCAAGCTGGCTAGCCAGCATATGTTGCTGTGCATGATCTGCAGTGTGTGCTGTCTCCTGCCCAGTCAAACAGGTTGGCATTGAGGAGGCTGCAGGGGGGTGGGGAGGTGGTGTTGAGTTGTGGGGCAAAGACCTTTGTTTGTTCTGTGAGCCCCAGATCTGTTCAGGACAGAAATTTACGTTGAGACATTGTTCTCACAGCCTAAGAGACTGCTCTATGCTACAAGTAACTTAAAAATAGCAAGTAAGGTTCTGCAGCTCTATCACTGAATTGTTAACAAAAGCATAGTGTTTGACTTTAGGTAATTAGTGTTAGACCGTTAATGATGATTTGATTTTTATGGAGCTGAAGATGATGTTTTCAGACTTAGAGCCAAGTGACTTAGTCTTGTAAGTTAGATGGAAATGAAATTGAAATGGGGACTAGGCTGGAGGATATATTTCTTGATGGTTGGTTTGGATTATGGTTGTTTTTTGTTTGGTTTTTTTTTGCCAAGAAGAGCATTTGGCTTCCTAAAGGATTTTTTTCCCCTTCACTTTGTTTTGGATTCCATCTTGGTATATGCTGTACCCTAAGGATCGGGGTATGAAACTGTTAATTAACTCTTGCAGCTTTGGCAGTTGATGGAGAGAGGGTTATCTTTTCTCCAAACTTCAGTGTTTCCTCTTGAAGTAAGAAGGCTCCGTCAAACTTTTAATCTCCTGTGAGAAATGATAAGAATTGTTTCTGTGGCTTCCCCTTTCTGCATTGACCTGCTCACTGCTTTTAGGCCCTGCCTGGAGCAGTTTTTGACCAAGTTTGAGTTAATGCAACGGTAAATGCCATTATGGTGAGCCTTGAGCAGGAGTGAGGATGGTTCTTGTAATGTGTACCCAAATGCTAAAAATGTAATGCTAGGTGATCAGTCAGTCATATCAATATAGTTTCATTATTGTAAATATTGTAAATACGTCATCAGTGATGATATTAGAAAATACCAGTTTGAGCTGTCTAAAAAAATTCTCTGGGGAATCTGTGAAGCTGTCCAGGCAAACAGATAAGGAGGTCTACTTTGAGAAAATAGAGCAACTCTGGCAAGATGTGTAACAAATCCTGGAAGAACACTTCAGGCTCCGGGGACCACTTGTGCAACCTCTTAAGCTCCTGCCCTCCCCACCCGCCACCCTGACATTTACTTTCTCCTCCCTTCTCCCCACGTACTTTCAGGTAGTTTCTAGTATTCTCTACCTGTATCTCCTTTCAAAATTGCCAGTAGGAAAACTTTGCGTTAATTACACATTGAACTGTTTCTCATACTAGGCATCTTTTCTTGGCCGCTCTGGACTCCTGGCCTGTTGTAGCTATAGGCGATACAGCTGGTTTTTGCCTGTTCTTTTTGGTCTCTTGATGCTTATTTCTAGGTCCTGGGATCATGGTCACTTGTTCCACAGAAAGCTGCCTTGTATTTACAGATAATGTTGGTCAGTGGCTGTCACAGCTGTCTGTTGCTTGTACCAGTAACTTCCCCTTATGTGTACTTGTCATTACCAGAGGTGAGAAAGAAGTAATGAATATGTTCCACACCACTCCAGGCAGTGGGGGACAGGCAAAGATCAGGTTTAGAATTACTCATGTTTTTGCATTTTTAAAACCTGTATGCATTTGTCTCTGTGTTTCTTTGCCATTTTGTATACAATATAAAGTGACTGGAATCACTTAGCCAACTGTGGAGATAAATTGCCATATGGTCTCTTTATTGGTTCTTCTAGCAATTTCTTTTTCTTATTTCATCATCGATCCAGAGGTCAAGTTTTTTGAGCCAGGTGAGTAGAGAGTTTCCTCAGAGTCCCCTTTTTACGTTCACTGCCTGCACTAGAAGGTAGCTTGAATTAGTCCCAGAGGTCCTGCTCAACTGGTCTAGCATGGCTTTTGCTCTGGAAAAAACTATTGGCCTTCCCTTTTTTTGTTCTTTAAGACAATATATAGCTAAAGAATGAAGGTAAGAAGCATATTGGAAGTTGTCTTTCTATCTTCAATTAGTAACTTACACGGTTTTCTTCATAACATTCAATTTAAAACACTTATTTTATGGATGGCATACAATTAAAAAAAAAGAAGGTGGGTTTTTTTCCACTCTGGCAGTTTCTGAAAGCCTTGCAATTTTTCTTAGACCTTTAACCATCTCAACAAGTCTGTGATTTTATGGTGTCTTTTATTGTTACTGTGATTGAACTAAATGGTTTTTGGGTGGGGAGATACTCCTTCCTTTTCTCATTATAGTACAGTGAAGAAATAGTAATGCTTCTGAGGGCTATTTGGGGGGTGCGTTTTCAGGTAGACATTAGTTTCTTAAAGATGTTTTAAAAATAAGGGTGAGATGTGTTATGGGTACTTAATGAAAAAATAAAGTTGAAATCTGAGACATCTTAACATCAAAATTATCAGAGATCACCAGCTGAAGGATTTAGTTGTCTTATCTCTAAAAAAAAAAAACAATTTCTCTTAAAAAAAAATATATATGTCTAGAATTGCATTCTTCCTTTTGTACATGATCTTAAAAATGAAAAGGCAAGAGGTAGTCCCACTACGGCTACTCGTGGTAGCCACAAGGCATTTTATGTTTTGTTGGATATATAGAATAGCATTAAGTGAGTGCTTATATTAAATACGTATTTTTTAAAAAAGATATGAACAGAATATTCTTTTTATACCCATCTAGTCTAAATGATACAGTAAGATGATATAGTAAGTCCAGACGTGCATTTTTTTAATGTTTAAAGGTTCATTACTGAAAAAGCAAAGGTTTATTACTGAAGAAGGAGTGGGATTTTGAGAACTCTGTTACATTCCCACTGTTTGAATGTTTTCCTATATCTAGAGGAGTGTAAACTATTATCTTTATATAAACTGAGTATCTTGCAGTGTACAAACTTGAATTTTGCTCTAATGGTCATCTTGAAAAGGTTACTTGGGACAATAATAATCATAATCACTTAAATATACCTTTGCTAAGTTTGGTCGTGTGCATCTCTGTGTGTGTGAAAACATCTCAATGTGTTTGGTGGGAAAGAGTAGAAGTTTCACTGTTTGTTTTTCTTTTAATACATCAACAATACTTAAGGCATCCCTATCTTGCTAGTGAAATAAACTAGAGCATAACATGAAGCAAGAGGTATGTATAAATGTGTGGGTGTTCATCAGTTAATGTTTAATTTAGACCTGCCAGTCATTTCGATTAGTGTTCTCATACTCTGGTAATTAAGTTCTAGAGATTTAAACAGAAAACAAGTCATGATTACTACAGAAGATTGTTATGGTTCTTAGGAATATTGTGTTAGTACCTGTAAAAAAAAAAGACTCTCTGGTGGTTTATATAGTTGTATGTTATTGCTGATCTCAAATTACTTGGGAGACTTATTCTGGTATTTGACCCCCGAAAGAGCCTAACTGCAGTGAAAATTGGGAGTAGAAATTACATGGCTCTTTTGAACTGCAGAATATCTAATAATTCAAAATTAGTTCTTTTTCTCATTTTCTCTGTGCTTTCTGTATCTGTAAATAAAATTATATGTTTCCTACAGTCATGCTAGCTTCTGCTATAATAGTACAGATAACCTTGATTTTAAAAATTACTATATTTATCAGAATTGCTGGTGTTGTACACCTTTGGGAAATTAGCAAGCGATTTGCAGTAATTTCTGGTATAGAAACTTTAGTCTGACAGTTATTGACCCACTGATGAGATGAAAACAGTAACTTGACAAAGTATCCTGCGAGGAAGTGTTCTTCTAAATGTCACTGCTCAGTTTTCCATTAATGCATTACGATGATCCAGTTTTAAAGCCAAACTTTCTACCTGGTTTACAGTAAATGGTTTACTGGTTACATTTCCCATCAGACTCACTTGTTATTGGAGATGGAAAAACCTCCCTGTTGCAGTTACCAAGACTTCTGAAGTACTGGGTGGTTTTAAAATTTTGGTGTCTGATAGACGTAAAATGAAGGGGGAGGTTAACTACCGCTTACTTGCTGTTTAAGAGTGACTTTGTATGCTGTAATAAATTGTTACATCTCATTTTTCACTCTCAGCTAATATTTTGTTGATACTTGTAGAGTCTTTGGAGAGACAACTCAGAATTTTGAGTTGCTTGTGCACATACTGAAAATGATGCATAGCTTATACAAAGGCAACAGAAGTCCTACTGTGGTACAGAAAGAGCTGTTAGTGATGAGTGTTTGGCATTTAAGATCATTTTTGGAAGTGTAGTAAACCAAGCATCAATAAAGCTGTTTGACTGGGGTAGAATGGATTTGTTATTTATTAGTCAGCTGAGACGACTGGAGAAAGTGATTTTACTCACATTTACTGATGAAGAGAAACAAGGAATTCAAGGCTGGAAGGACTAGATGTATGGTGCTATTGCCTTAACCCAGTCTGATCAAATTTTACTAATATGCAGGTGTACTAATGACTTGAAGTACCAGTGTGGTTTTGGTTGTTCTCTTAGGGACAGTAGAGACTGGCATTGAGGAATTAGTAACTAGCTCAGTTTCCTCAGTTTTGTACTCGGGACTGTTGGGAATGAGCATGAGGAGAAGAGCAGGCAGGCTAGGTAAGTGTGAAACTGGAGATGAGAATAGGAGCCACTCTGGGAAGAAAAAATAACAACCTCAGTGCAGCAAGTCCAGAAAAATTGAAATTGAGAAAATAGATGTGAAGAAGGATTGTTCTTGTCATGATGCATGTGTCAACTGATGCTTCAGTCTGTCCAAATAAGGCTGCTGCAATAAGAGAGTAGAAAGTTTTGTTCCCTGAGTAGGTCACAGTTGACTAGGTGGGACTGTGTTGCTTGCTCAGAGTCCTACAAATATTAGGCTAATTTTAGTGCATTCTAAAATATTCTAGAACAATTTGTAGAATAGTTTTTCAGTGTCTGTAGCTACATCATCAAAACTAACTAAAATTCACTCATAATGAAAATATCTGTTTGGATTTATTATTACTTGGTGAACTATCTAATGCATGATAGAAAAACTTTTTTTAAAATGAAACCAGCACTATCATTGATACAGGTGTCATAAGGATCATCTTTCTTACAAAGACCTAGTAGACAATGGCTTTAGCTCTTGGCTATTGACAGAATAACTTCCTGGCAAGGGACTGAGAAGGTAAAGTGGTTTCAACAACTAAATAATGCTTCAGAACTGATGAATGAACAGAAGAATTCAGGGAGTATGTTTTTAGATGAAGTGATCTTAAGTTAAAGACTTAAATATGCACTTTCTGAATATCTTTGCTTTTTGCATATTAAAAATCTGGAGTTTTAAAAGACAACATATGTGAAGGTATGTATTGGAGAGTAGACATGATTATTGTGATGCGCTAGTAGCGGAGCGTGGGGAAAAATAAAACCGCAACCAAAACCCAAAAAACCAAAAACAAACAACCCCCCTCCCCCCTCAACAAACAAACTACCAAAAAACCCCACCAAACTTTTTCAGAATACTTGATTAACGTTTCTTTGCAGACAGATTCGTTGGTAATTTTTTCCATTAATTTTTTGTCAATGCTACTGGTGTGTATGAGCTATATATGTTTTTATATATCTTTGGCCTCTTTAGTCTGTTTTCCAGGCTTGATGTATTGATCATCTTTTCTGCTTGAGAGTACAGACTGTAGCTGAGGTGATAGTTATTCAAGCTAAGACAATGTAAAATTAAATTTCAGCTTTTTTCATCTCAAAACAGATTCCTGAATTGACTCTTGAGTTGTAATGTGCATACGCACACATGTATTCTATTCCTTCCCTGGGAAGATGAGATTTGATTTGGTCCTGGTATGGAGTGTGGCTCTTTAAAATCCCAGACTTCCTTAGGATAGGAAAACCATTCCCTTTCCAGATATGCATACTGAAACTTCTTCCTAACAATTCAGTATTGTTTAGTAAGCCAAGGCGGGCATATTTTAAATGTACGTTTTTTAAATGTTGCTCAGACTTTATTAAATCAAGTAAATGTGCACTCAGATATGGAACAGTAGTAGTGAGGCTGCAAATTAGTGTATTTTAGCGAGAAAATCTGAAAATTTTTTGAGTTTAATTTGCTGGTTTTCATGCCTAAGTGTTATGGTAGTCTTCAGTTATACAATAATATTAAACATATGGAGGGAAAAAGGAACATATTGTATGCTGTCAAACTCACTCTTTGATTACAGAAAGATTAATTTTGGTTGGGCCTCTTAGATTATCACAAGCATGAGATTGAAATGGGAGTAAAAAGATTTGTTGTATAACATATCGATACTGGAAAGGATTAAGCAAGAGTCCATCACTGAGGTGGCTAGGACTGATGTTCTTTGCAGAATTTAGTTTTGCATTTCATATATTCCGTGAAGAGCTTTTTTTTCTATCTAGCTGAGTATGTAAACTTCTGTGACAGACCTCAGCTGGACCCCAGTTTGTGAGATATTACTTGTTCTGTCTCCCTGAGGAATTTCAATGAGGATTAAACCAATTTTCCTGTAAAACTTGTCTTGGTAGTAATTTTTTTTACTAGAATTTTCTGCTTGCCCCTTGAAGTTCTTTTATAAACCATACGTGCAAGGATGGCGTTTAGATGATACCATTTTAGTTTGAAAACAAATGAACAAAAGTCCCTGGAACAGTACTGATGCTCACTTTCCTCATCAGGAAGGTTGACACCTTTTCATCAGTGCTATGAAGGTTCTGTGCCACCTGGGTAAATGGTAGCTGATGAAGTTTAATGCAGACAGGACTAGTGCTAAAGGGTGCTAAAGCCTTCATTTTACTGATGGGTTTAGGAAGCATTTGCTACCTAACAAATTTGAACCATAGGCGTTGCATTCTGCCAGTGGAGCCTCTTTTATTGCTGTGTCTTCTAAGCATGTTTTCTTCTAGCATTTTTTTTTTCCTACTTGTCCCTCTCCTGGTTGCTTCTGTTTCTCCAGATTATCTCATCATGTGCTACTCTTCTATGCATCAGGGTCTTTTGCATTCCAGTCGGACTTCTTATCTTGCTTCTTCTGGCCCAGGCAGCCAGTACAGCGAGTGTTGATAGTAACGGTAGACACCTTGGTTCCTGTGTTTGGTTATACTGTCTCAGAAATTTCAAAGAAATTTCTGCTCATCTTGTTCCCAGGAAATAACATGCTTATATTTCTGGGTGTCTGTGTGTGTGAGGTGCAGCAATGGAGTGTGGCAGATGCAGATGCAATCTTCATGAAACTGGTACCAAATCCACTGAGCTGTTGTTGGTATTCAGGGAAACCAAAGGGAATGGTTTCCCTACCAGTTTAGAGGACAAAAGATGGAAGACTTAATACTGTCTTTCCTGGCATTACTACTGTGTGGATGCTGGTTGGCTGGATACAAATCTTACAAAACCTGATTTCTTACAGTGCAATTTGTTCTCTTTGACAGCATATACTACAAGTGTGGCTATGGGTTGGAAAAGTGCAAGACTGACTTTTGGCAGCAGCTCTTCTTCTGATCTGAAGAAGTTCATTGTAAAAACCTGCATTTCAGAAGTGATTTAATTTAAAATTGTGATGAGAATTGCATTTTCTGTATTTCTTCTGGAAATCCAAATATTTTAATTTGAAGCAGCAAAATAAAATAACAGTTGCTGAAGTTGTGTGCTGTTCTGTTCAGGGTACATTGATCAAAACTTATGATACAGTTTGTAGCAGGGATTGTAGCATTTTTAGTACAGATGTGTTAGTGGATTACTTTCACTGGTTTTAGTAGCTGTACAGTTACTGTGTTAGGCGGTGAATTATAGGATAATTTTCAGCAAATTTAATTAACTTAATTGGTAGGTTCTGTGGCCCATGCTGATCTTCATTTCTACTGTGATGATGCCTCACTACTCTCTAGTTCTTAGACCAAGAATATCTGAACGAGCAGCTGTAACCTGCCGATGCATCCCCTTTCCTGACCACAGTAGGCTACTATAATGTATCTTTTAGTATTAAAAATGAATATATGCAAACTTAGCTAATTCATTGATTCATAGATGTTTTGTGTTTCTAATGATATTACCTGTTCTTTTCCAGTTCTATGCAAAAGCAAAAAGTACTTAAAGTAGGGCATCTGAGGCCCTGCATCTATATCGCAAAACTTTCATTTGAAACACTAGTGTAGTTGGAATAGCTTGATGCAAACAAGGATTTTTGGGTGGGTATGTTTGCATAAGAATAAAATACAACACTCTTATAACCTATGTACAGGAAGGAAATTTTTTCTTATATAATTAGAAAATGCTTTATAATTGCTCTTTATCTAATTTTTCACTGTAATTCATTTGTATGTAAAACATTAAGTGTGATTGACTTCATCAAAAATTTTGCTTCAGACTTCTCCTTTTTTGTGTAGGTTGTTGTCGTGGTTTTACCTTGTATAGGTAAATAAGTGGTTGTATTTAGGGTTTACTACTGTTCTTTTCATGATGTGCATGTTTTCAAAGGGATGCTTATTTCAAGTTAGTGTATATTTTTGCTAGAAATAGTGAAAAGAATTTATTATAGCAAAAACTTTAAACTGAAAGGCTTAAAAAGTAGAAACCAGGAGGATAAGGGCCTCTTATTTTTTTTGTCATTGAAAACTGAATATTTGCTGTTATATTGTGACTTTTCAAAGTTGCCCACAAGGGCGATTATTTTTTTTAATAATGCTTTTTAGTAACAAATTTACCTTTTCTTGCAGACAAAATACAGAATTTGAATGAAGATAATGAGAAGAACAGTCATTTCATCTATGAGAATGCTGAAGACAGTAACAAAACCAATACTGAAACTACAGACGCTTCTGGATACAACATTGAAGCCAAGGACCTGCCTGATTCTTGGGACTCCCACACTGGAAAGACAGCAGACTCTCCATCAGAAACATCTCAGACGAAGGGGCCATTAAGAACTCACTTGTATGAATGGGAGGATGAAACCGAAGACACCAGAACTGGAGAGTATGTGTTAGATTTTGACAATGAACATCTCTCGGAGATGAAGAGCAAGGATGAGGAGTGTGATAAAGAAGATAGTGAAAATCCAAAGGAAGCCATTAGTGAAGAACTTGTGCAAACTGTTCCTAGGCCAAGCAACTGTAGGACATATTGTCGATCCAACAAAGCAAAACCACAGGGGGCAACAAATTTTGACAAGCTAATGGATGGCACTAGTCAGTCTTTATCCAAAGCAAACAGTGAGTCAAATAATGATGGTCTGAACCCAGCAAGAAAAGTTTCTTTAAGTAGTGGGACCAGTTTTAGAGGGACGGTTGGACGGACTAGAGACTACACTGTTCTACATCCATCTTGCTTGTCAGTTTGTAATGTTACTATACAGGATACCATGGAACGAATCGATGAATTTACCACAGCAGCCCCTACTGACTTGGGAGAAGCTGGACGCTTAAGAAAAAAAGCAGACATTGCTACTACAAAAACTACAACCAGGTTTCGACCAAGCAATACCAAATCCAAAAGGGATGTCAAATTAGAGTTTTTTGGGTTTGATGATCAAGATGAGGGAGGGGGAGATGAAGGCGCCTCTAGAAGTTCTGGGAGTTCCAATTACAAAATCAAGTACTTTGGGTTTGATGACTTGAGTGAAAGCGAGGATGAAGATGAAGAGTGGCAGGTAGCAGAAAGGAAAGCTAACAAAAAACGAAGTAGAACTGCACCATCTTCTTCACTACAGTCAACCTCTGACGGCAATGAAAACTGTTCCCAGGATAGCCAGCTCAGTACTAATGCAGGTAAGCAGAACTCTTCTGGAATACGTACTTAACATTTAAATTTAGTTAACCTTTATGTTTTGTTCTTTTTGCAGTATACCTAGGAATTTGTTGAACAGTACTACTGATCTGGAAATCTAAAAGTTAAATTTGCTTATTTCTGCTGTGGTCCTTTCTTGTGTTTCATAGCTGTCTTGAACTATGCTTTATACCCCTTGGTCTCTTGCTAGAGGTAGAGTTTTTTCTTTTTGAACAGAAGATTCTTACCTCTTTGGTGTGTTGAGTGTACAGTACGTATGCCTGGAAGGCAGCCATCTTCCCACAGAAGCTCCACGTCAACCCAGAATTATGGAGCTGAGTGCAGAAATTTAAGTAGCTCTTAGAGATGTGAAAAACCTTTTTCCTTTTTGTGCTTTTGAACGCGTTTGTAAACAGTTTGGACCTTTCTCAAGTTCCATCTTGTCCGAGGATGCACGGTTCAAGGGAGAGGCTGTGGGAACTCGTGGACTGCCAGTCAGATGACTGGGTTTGGGTGTGCCTCTGCATATTGATGTATTGCTGCTTTTGCTTCCAGTTTTCAGCTATGTCCACCTTCTGCATAGGTGGTACGTGTGTGTATGTGTACGTACACATACATATGAGTAAAACTGGTCATGCAGAATTTGCTGAGCAAGTTCCGGTGTTTGAGTGCCTTTGAAAAATTAGACTTGCTTGGTGGTTGGTTGGGTCCCGCATAATGACTTTGATCAAGTTTGAGGGGTGTTCGTGAAGAAGAAAAAGAATCACTTTGAAAGGTTCTTTTAGCTTTTTTCATTTTGAAAAAGTCTAATGCCAAAGAATCATGCATGTTGGAATAAGTATTTCAAAACACTGCCACTGTTCTAGGGAACTTTTTGGTCCTCCATTTTGGAGCATGGAGCATGACAAGTTTTTATCCATTCACTGAAGTTGTTACACTTTTAAGACTTTGGCAAGATTTCATTGTGATGGGGAGAGGGGAGGACTTGAGTCTAGCTTTGCAAGTGTTGGAGAAGCCGTTTTTTCCTACAAATAGCTTCTGCTAATATAATCCAGAAAGAAAATTTCCTAGGGAAAAAATATTCATTTCTCTGTTCTAATTATAGTTGTCTTTAAAAACAGAATTGTCTGTAAGCCTTTTAATCAAAGGTAAATGTAACTGCTAGGTCTCTTTGTAAATTCTAAAAGGGCCAAATTGATACTGATGTTCTAGGAGAAGATTGTGTTTTCAAACAAAAAAAAGCCTTGATTTGTTTTCATAAAATTTAATTATGATGAGACACTTGCATTCCAGCCCCTTTGGAAAATGGGTTTAACTTATAGGGCCACTTATGAAATAGTCCCATCTGAGTCCCTTTCTGTGACAAGTCTTTGTTCAGCCATTTATTCCAAGGAAAAAAAATCGTTTATACAGGTAATGCAGCTGAGGTGCTAACCCATCAAATAATCCTTTCAGTTGCTGTCCCCTGGAGTCTCAAAATATCTAGTTTGCATCCAGCGCTGCATTCACCAAGGAGGCCATTATACTCTGAGATATCACAGATTATTTCTCTGAAATATTTTCCTAAGAGGTTCCTATGGCACAGGTAGATGTAAATTTTTGTTTTGTTAGTTTCTTAATACCCTTCTCCAATTCTTAGGTAAGAGCTACCTCTTAGTGCCTCCACTAAGAGATGCTTCACCTTTATTTTGCATCTCCTTTGCTCATTTGATTCCTGTTTTGTGCTGCTGTAGCCAGGTGAGATTTGACTTGCATTTTTTCTTCTGAAAATTGAAGGATGACGTGGAGTTATTTGCCTAAGTTGCAGCACATTTCCTAGTTCAATCCTGCAGTACAGATTATAAAAATAGGGAGTCTAATATTGCCCTAAAATTTGTAGGACTCCTTGATATATTTCATGCTGTCTTCTGTCAGACCTTTGAAAATTTTGAGCATCATGATCACTCAGAACAGCCATATTAAGGTCTTTCAATATAGTGATGCTGAGTTTGAGAATTTATCAAGGGCTTCTGGATCTAAGCCTGAAGTTGTGGTAAAATATGTGACACTGCTGTGAGGTATCTCCTTTACATACTGAAAAAAAGTGACTTCTGTGTCCATGGAAAATGCTAGTTTTGAATCCAAGCCTCAGAAAAAGCTTTCAGAACATCTTGCACAATAAAACTTTTTCCTGAAGTTACAAACAGTACTTGAGAGGTGCTAATGCTACCCGAGTCCTGTGTGTGCTCTTCTTTTTTTGTGCTAATGAATAAATCCACAGATAAAAATCCAGTGTTCCTGTTCCAGGTTGACAGGTGACATGCCAGATTGCCTCTCTGAATTCCAGCCCTGGAAATTCCTAAGACTGATTCTGATGTTCTGTGCATAAAGAATATTATATGGCATAGTCAGTTTTTCAAGAGATGTAATGCTTTCTGTTGTAGTCTTACAAAATTTTTCTGTAATACTGATTTGGTAACTTACCATAATCTCGGTCTATTTTTATGAAATTTATTTTAGAATCCTAGTATAAATCATCATGCAAAGATTTTTCTAACTGAGCTGGGAATGGACTCTTCCTTCCAGTCTAGTAGTTCACAGCTGAGGGAAAGTAAGTTTAATAATACATGTTTAAATGTTTCTGCACATGAAATTTAAGGAAGCACTAAAGACTAGATGGACAATATTGTTAGAGCAGGAAAAAATGCAAAGTCGATAAAGTAAATTTTAGTTAGGCTGTCTTTCCCTGAAGTGCCTTTTCTGTTGTTCACTTTTACAATAGGTTTGCCTGCTGAAATGGTTAAAAAACACCAAAAAACCCAAACAAAAGCCAAACAAATACCCCCCCCAAAAAAAACAAAACCCAACCCCAAAACCCATACCACGAGATGCTCTTGGCTTTTAAGTTCCTAGATGCTGTTCACAGACTTTTCTTTTTAATAAATGTACTTCATAACTTTATGAGCCTGACATTTTTAGTGAAGCTTTGAGTTCTAGTTAAAGTTGTGATTTTTTTGCCATTGCAATCTAAAATTCTCTCGTATTAGTTGGTGTAGCAGTCCAGTGAAGCAAAAGCCCCTTTCACTTGTGAGTCTCCCAGCTGTAGTCTGCCAGAATGCCAGAGGCTAAAAGTACTGATGAGACTTTACTAGATCTGAAACAGTACCTGTATCGTTTCACTAGCCAGAATACAGGATGACTCTAGTAAAGAGAAGCTTTTAATGCTGGAGGAAAATGACTTAATTACTTGACTATATTAATCAGTGGGGAGTTGTATCCAAGAGAAGTCTGAACTAATGGCAAAGAAGAGTAGGGCTTAACCAAAACTAACTTCAGGCTTCAGTTTTGAAGAGCAAACCTGTATCTTTGGGATGGTGTTATACTTCTGGAAATAACTGTGCTAGCAGTTTATGTCTTTTTCTAAAGATCTTGCCATGGTTGTCAGTGGTTTGGGTGGTCACTAAGATTTCTGAAATATTTAGCTTCTGAACTTGTAGTCTCAGAATGCTTTATTTCCCACCTGTTCAACTGGGACACCTAGGATGATGTTAATGCTTGTTTTACTACATTTCATTTTGGCCAATGACAAAATTATTACAGAAAGTGACAGGCATTTAAAAAAAAAAAAAAGAAAGAAAAATGCTGAGTAAAATGAAACATTTCCATATCCCTATGTAGATTGACATAAACGGGATAGAGCAGTTGCCCTGAAACCTTTTGCTAAAGAAAGGTGTGAAGATTTAGCCTCTCTAACATACTTTTATTTGGTTCGCCTCCTTCTTCACTATATATCGTATAAGCAGTATAGTAATGATGAACTACAGTATTCTTGATCTAAATTACAGTAGCAGTTACCTGTTACCGTAGTGTAAGTATTGCAGCTTAGCCTTTTGCTTCATAAATCAGTTCTGATATGCAACTTAACCTTAGTGTCATGCATTCATTTTCCTTTCAGTGATCAAGATGAGATTCCTATAATCTTTTTGGATAATAAAATAGCTTTTGTATATCAGCATCTAGCACTCAGTTAATTTCTGATGAGCAAACCTACCCTTTTTTTTCTTTTTTTTTTTTCTTCCTTTGCATCTTCTCAAAAACTGAATCACCTTAATTGGGTAAATATTTTTAGCCAGTTAAGAGTACATCAAAGTCCTCAAAGGCAAAGTCCTGTTTGGACTGCAAAATCTTCTGCGGAATTACCCTCAGGCACTAAAACAAAACTGGGTTGTTTTTCCCCAGGAAGTTTACTGTGGTGTTGCCTTCTAGTTGGTCTTTGAACATCTTTCCAATTTTAGCTGGGACAGGCAAATTATCTCAAAAGATTATAAGTGCCTTGAAAATGGTTGAATAGAGGAGAAAAAGACTTACAGGCTCCCGTATTGAGAAAAAGGTCAATATGCTCATCTTTTCTGCATGGGGCGGGGAAAAAAGCATCCATACAAGAGAGACAGTGGAGAACAAACTTCATTAGTGTCACTGCTTACCAAACTACTCGTGTCTTTGACTAGCTCAGTTAATGTTAACAAAAGACTTCTCTTCCACATCCTGTTTAGTTTAGATTTCAAAATCTGGTAGTACATGTATGCAGAGTGTTTTTAGGATACCTAGAAAGCCTTAAAGAGCATTGCTCAAATCAAAGCATTGCAGATAATCTTATGGAAACTAATCATGAAAGCATTTGATATGCTAGCAACATCAAAAAATGCAAAATTATCCTATTGTACGTAGGAGTTGAAATGTTTTTATCAAGAAGAAGCTTTGAATTTAAAATTACCTAATTTAAATGGGACAGTTCAGGATCACATAGGAGTAGAATTCAAACAAAGAAACTTGGATGATTTTAAAATTGTGGCTTAGTTGATATGGAGCACTATTAATTATCATTAAGCACAATACCAGCTCCAAGTCTTAGAGCAAGGCACACATTATTGTGCTGATTTGGTGGGTGAAAGCACATCTTGCATTTCTAGAGTGACTTGCATGTTTGTAATTACTGTAGTCAAGTGAGTTGCTTTTTAGTTTTTAATCTACAATAGGGTCTGGTTCTGTTGGTTTGACTTTCTTTGGGAACTGCACTCAGGACCTGGCTTCTTCAGAAGTATTTCAGGATTTGTAAGGATGTGTATGAAAGCAATTCGATTTGACTCCTTTGGTAAGTGCCAGCAAAGGAAGGAGTAAGTTGACTTCTATATAGATTTGGAAGTAGTTTTGGTTTATTTAAGTTAATGGGAATTGGTCTGTAATATTTTTCCTCTGTTCGATTAATTTTATCAAAATATCTTTTAAAGTCAGGTTTTTTTTCAGAAGGATTGTTCATGTTGTGTTCTTAAGCTATTGTGCTGATGTTGTACAACTAAACTGAAAACCAGTGGGCTGGGATGTGAGAGGCTGATTCTGGTAGGTGCCTTGCAGTGGGCATCCTGCTTGCCCTGGTGCTGCCAAGCTCTTTGAAATTTCCTGCAATTTAAGAAACTTTTGAGCCTTATTTTAAGAGTACTTCTCCCCCAGACTAGATAAGTTTTGTGTCCTTGCAAGTGCCGTTACAAATTTGCTTGCCTGATTTGCTTTTGATTGCCTCCTTACCTAGGCGCTTGGCCGGTCCTGTTTACTGGATGTGAGTGCACTTGGGATTAGAGTAACTGATCCAACCTGCTTGTATTTTTGCAGTGCAGTTTTCAAATAGTGGCAGCTTCTCTGGAATAGATCAGTTTTCTAAACTGTTTATCAGATGAAACGGTGCTTTTCTGTGCCTGTCTTTTATTTCCATTTTGAAATTTAGGTAACTTCTGGTTTGTGCCAAGTAAAAGAACGTAAGCTGGTCTCCAAGGGATAATGCTTCAAACACAACACAAGTTTAAAGAAAAAAAAAACAGGACAAGAATTTAATTAGATCAGTGAATTACAGATTTACAGTCCAAAACCGAGTGCTGGAACTACTGGTGAGGCAAGGATTGAATACATGGGAAGGCCTTTTCAGTGGTTCCTTCTAGCTGACTCCTTTCTGAGCTGATGACGATATTTTTTTTAATACTGTTTATAGCAGAATAAACAAATATAAACAGGCTGCCTTCATGAGAAGTGAACTAGGATCAATTCTTTGGTCCCATCATTGTAGTGGGAAGTATTCTTCTAAATCTCTGCATCTTGCACTTTTGAAGAACCCCATCTACTGTTTAATTCATTTGCTGCTCATAGTTGTAGCAGTAAGCTGTAAGTAAGCACATATAAAAGGTAACCTGGGATTCACAGGAGTATAAAATGGGAAATAATAACTTGAAGCTTACACAATGGGCAAGAGGTGCTATAATAATTATGACTGTGTACCTTGTAATGTATCTTCTAATGTATTAGGACAGTCCAGTCAGTGAATCTGAGCACTATCCAGAACTGTATTTGGCTTTAAAGCTGATTTTTCTGATTAAGATTGTTTGTTTATTATATAATTTCAGAAGCTATACATGTGGAAATGTCAGGTGCAAGAAATGCTCTAGCAGTTCAGCAGCTTTCAATATGGGTGTTTCATGTCTATATTTACCTTTTACAGATCTTCTGGAGTTTTCAGAGGATGCATCTGGTGTGCCTGAAGGCAATAAGAAATCCACAAATAAACAAGGTGATAAATCTAAGGAAAACACCAGGAAGATTTTTAGTGGGCCAAAGCGGGTGAGTAATATTACTGAGACCAAGACTAAGTTCTTATTTTAATTAACTATTCAGTATTGGTATTTCTTCCTATATATGTAACAGTGCTTTTGTCCCAGTTGATATCTGCACTTGAGATAATTTGTTGGCTTTTAAGATAATATCTGGAAAAGTAAAACCTTCAAGTGCAAAATTTTTCTATCATTACTGGTAATTTTACTTTTCAGCTGCAAGTCTGGGGTTGCACAATGGTAACGCGCAACCTAGATGCCTTCCCTTCTGGTTGGTTGTTAAAGCAAAGCACCATTAAATGCTGTGTGGGTTTGGTTTTGTTTTTGTTTTTTTCTTTGCTCTCCCAGGAAACATCTATCATATTATAGGATTGAACCTTTCTGAAAGCTTCAAATTTGGCATTGGTATAGTCTTTATAAGGACAAGTGACTTTATAGCATGTGGAAAAGTGAGATTTTCTTTTAGTTAAAAAAAGAAAAATGACCCCTGATCCCACTCCCATATACCCAAAGTATGTAATATTCAGTATGAATTTGCCCTTTCATACTGTGAATGGAGCTTATTCATTTTGTTGATGCTAGGTGTGGCTTATCTTACCTGTTATTATAGGTTACTCAGTATTATGAGGCTTCTAAAAATGTGCATACAGCAAAAACTGTGTTTAGCTATTAGGTGAAAGTTTGCAATAGTGGGATCCATTAAATGAAATTTTTTACTTGATTGTCCAGCATACCTATTTTGAATGCTTAAGGCCTCTTCGTATGCTTTTTGCATAACACGTTCCCATTGTCTGGTGAAGACAGTAGCTGTCTCACCATTGTTGCAATCCAGAACTGGTATAATAAGAGAAAGAGGGAACTGGAGAGAAAAATGCACTTATATTTCTCTTTTCCCTTTGAGTTCCATAAGTTTTGCAAGACCTGGCAGTTGCATGTAATAATAGAAACTCTCTTTTATATATGTTCAGAATGTGTTCAGCACTCTTCTAAGAATTTTTTAAAAAATTATTTTTCCTTGTTATTATTCCTAAAGAATTCTAATAATTAAATCACTCTGTAAAATTTCTCATAAAGGTAGCTAGTTACTTGTGTTATATAATAGTTTCACTTGAAGTAATTTTTTAAGGTTTTTTTTGGTCTTCCAGAACCAGAAGACTTCTTATCTCCCCGGCTGTGTTGATGTATCATAATTTTCCATTTAAAAACGTGGATTTGTGGGGGGAGGAAGGAGGACAAATTTGTTTTATTTCTCCAAACACGCAAGGGAATATTTTCATTTGGGAGGACACGTGACCAATAAGTACTGTCAGTTGTAATGCCCTTTTGCAAAAAGTGTTGCTGTCGTGGTTTCACCCCAGCCAGCAGCAAAGCACCACCCAGCTGCTTGCTCACTCCCCCCCGCGGAGGGGTGGATGGGGGAGAGAATCAGAAGGGTAAAAGTGAGAAAACTCGTGAGCTGAGATAAAGACAGTTTAATCGGTAAAGCAAAAGCCGCGCACGCGAGCAAAGCAAAACAAGGAATTCATTCACCACTTCCCATCGGCAGGCAGGGGTTCAGCCATCTCCAGGAAAGCGGGGCTCCATCACGTGTTAACAGTTACCTGGGGAGACAAAATACTGTCATTCCAAATGTCTCCCCCTTCCTTCTGCTTCCCCAGCTTTATATGCTGAGCGTGATGTCATACGGTCTGGAATGTCCCTCTGGTCAGTTGGGGTCAGCTGTCCCGGCTGTGTCCCCTCCCAACTCCTTGTGCCCCCCCAGTCTACTCGCTGGTGGGGTGGGCTGAGGAGCAGAAAAGCCCTTGGCTCTGGGTAAGCACTGCTCAGCAGTAACTAAAACATCCCTGTGTTATAGAGACTGTTTTCAGCACAAATCCAAAACATGGCCCCATACCAGCTACTGTGAAGAAAATTAACTCTCTCCTGGCTGAAACCAGCAGAATCGCTTCTTGTTGATTTGTGATTTTCAACAGAATGGGGACCTCTTTGCTGCTGACTCTTGCCTCCAGAGTTTGCAGTCAGGCTATCGATAAGTGAGGAGGGTCTTTTCAGAACTGAAATAGTATTTCTTGAAGATGAGAGTTCCTCAGTTTCTGCTGATTGAATAATCATTTTTTAAAAATCAGCTTCCTATCAGTGAACATGTTACAATAGACTGAGAAACAGAAGTACAGGGAATGTAAATTTTAACTGTACTTTTTTTGCTGTGGTTTTTTAGCAGCGTACAACAGCTGTGGGTGTTCTGGTAAATATGGAATTTTTTTTAGTGTTTATGTATTTATGCTTCAAATACTATTCTATAATAGCATTTTATGTGTTTCTTGTTTAATTTTTATACTTCAAATACCTGAGGGTTTATATGAAAACTTTTAATTCATTTTGAATGTATGTATCATGAAATCATGTGGAAAAAAAACCTTACAGCAGTATCATAATATATGAGAGAAAGTTGTTTCAACTTCAGAAAATTCTCAGTTGGGAATAAACTTAATTCAAGTGGGAAAGGTGAGAATTAAACAGCCTTTTTGACCCTGTAGTGATATAATAGACCTCGAAGTAGAAATTGCTGTAATTGCAATTCAGATTTGGAACTTCAGTGTTCTATAATCATAGAGCTGTTACATGGAGTCACTAAAAAAGCTTGTAAAGCTTGTTCTGATGGTAAGTAGAGACTCTATAATTATCTTCCGAAACTATAGGTATAGACTCTTAATCTCAGTTGCATCTTGAGGGAATTTTCATTCTGGGAATGAAAAAAATGAACTATCAGTATCGACCTGAATATAGTTAAATGATTAAAAAAACAAAAAAAAAATCTCTGGAACTTCTTCACTGTCTCATCCCCTTTTTTTTTTTCTTGTAGAGACTAGCAGATACAGTATTAATTATTTTCTGCTAGGTGGTGATGTTAGAGGTATGGCACATTGCATCACACTGAGCTGGAAAGTAAACAGCTGTGTTACTCAGGAAGCAACAGGTGGTATTGTTAAACTTCAGTAGATCCAGAAAGCTGAAGTATTTTTTTGAGTTTGTAGTCAGCAGGACCCTCACCCATGTTTGTGCTTTCGAAACTGAACCATTGTACTCTAATGTTGAAGTCCAGTTTTTGAAACTTTGAGCATATATGTAATAAAAGATTACAGACATTATTGACTTAATGAGTAACAGTGTTTCTAAAAACTGCTTTTAACATAAGGAGTCTCACTGAAATCACTGGCTATTCACACATACGGTGAACATAAAAGTTGCAGTAGTGTGTACATTATCATAGGTATGTAAAGTCTCAACCAGAATACTGCTTTTAAGGGAATTACCTCTTTATCCTGAGCCTGGGTTGCAGGGGGAATATTATTTTCCATAGCAACATAATTACGTACTTACAGTACATAAATATTGGCGTTACTTGACTTGCAAATTATGGGTGTGAAGCATACATGAGTAACATCTGCAAAAGTTTGTTTGCAGCTGTTTACAATTTTAATTCAACTGGTTCAGTAACTCATGCTCTAGCATGTAAGTTTGGGAACTCTGTGGGGCTGTGATATGCCCATCTGCTGGTCCCTTTGAGCTTAGTTCCCCTTCTGCAGATGAAACTAGTTCTCAATTACCAGGCAAAAACCAGTAAGGTATACAAGAACTTTTTTGTTGCTATGGTCCAAATCTACTCAGACTAAAGGCTTGAAAATAGGGACCACAAAAATTCTTTCCTAGGGTTTCTTGCTCCTGCCCTTCTCACCACAGATTTGGGCCAGAGTCAGCAAATGAGGAGAATTGGGTTTTGTAGGAATACTCTGGAACAGTTCCCAATGGTCTTACGCAAACTATGCATGTCTCTAAACAGGAACCTGGAAATAAAACCAACTTGGAAGTGAAAGATAAAGGGAACTAGTCTATCCCCAAACTTAATCTTTTGATTGATCAGTCCTAGAAGTTGATGGCTGTGCCTGGTATTTTGTGCCAGAGCCATGCTGTCAGTTCAGTGTTTCTGTTGTCCAGTGTGTCATTAAGGGCCACCAAATCCTCTCAACTGCAAATTTTCTGGTATGGCCCTTTGCTCATGAACTTGAAAAGTATGATAAAGAGTGACCTGCAACTCTGTGCTGATCTTAGTTCTGCCTGTGGCCATAGGAAGCCAACCTAGACAAGGTGAATACTGATTACCTTTGAATATTCCAAGGTAAGCATGTAAATAGAGTTGCAAATCATAATTAGAAGGTATGGGAGCCTTTCAGCTTGAGGGGCCAGGGAGTGGGGGGGAGAATGATAATCCTTCTGTTAGTGCTCTTCAGTGCTGCTTAAGACACATGGGAAAATTTACTGTGTTGCGTGAAGTGGGGCCAAAGGAGGTATAACAGAAAAAAGCACTGACTCTTTCAAGTACACGTACCCAAAAGCAGTCTCCATGTTGTATTTTCTCAAAGGAGCATGGAATTTCAAGGTATTAGATGAGTGCTGTATCAGGAATTTTTTTTTCTGTGCCTTAGAATAGGTGAACTTTAGAAACGAGTCTTTTGGAATTAATTTCTTAGATGCTGATATTTTTTGCACTGAGTATATTTCATAAAGCTTCCATGCTAGTGTTGACAGAATGCAATTTAACACCTATAAAAGACTGACATTTTCTTGAGAGGATAAATCATACAGTTTTTATGATTGGTAAGTGAGGAAGAAAGTACTCACTGCATGGACAGTCTACATTGGTGATTCATGGACTGTTGTTCAAACAAGAAACTAACCTGAATGCTAGTCCGTTGCTTAATGACTTCTGACTTCAATTAAAATTTGTGTATTTCCCTCAACTACTCACTTTTACAATGAGAATTGAATGTTTATGAACAACTTTAGACTAGCTTAAGTATTTTTTCTTATCTGCTTGTCTTGCTATGCCTGGAGAAATTTCTCTAAACTCACTTGTTGAGGTCTTAGCTCTAGATAAACCTGTCTCTTTTGCGACTGTATACGTTTCCCCACACGTACGCACTGAATTGGAAGAACAACATTACATCAGTGTGCCCCCCCCAACCCCCTTGTTGTGCACACATTGGGTTGTACAGGAAAAGGCATGGAAAAACCTCTTTGCCAGTAACTTGATTATCATAGTGTTCCCTTTGGGCTACTCATTCAAGTACTGGACCACGGAGTTTCCTATGCAAAGCGCTTTCCTTCTCTTTAACAGTGGCATTGCTTGAAAGTTATTCCACTAGTGTGGAATGTATTTGTCAGGAAAAGCTGAGATCTTGTATTATACATTAAAAAACAGTAACAAAACCCCCAACCAACTAACCACCACCCCCACCATAACAAAACCCAACCTACTGTAAGGACTGGTTTTGCCTGAAAAAGACAAAAAAATACTGACAGAAGTATTTGGTGAAGGTGCCTTTGCTCTCCTTTTGCTCTACCTGCTCACTCCTGTTCCCTTGCTCCTTCAGTTTCCCAAGGTTGTGTATTGAACTAAATTGAGGAACCAGTCTGTGTTTAAAAAATAACCCACTAAAAGGAAACATTTAACACAAATCTCAGTCTGGTTCACTGGGAGACTGTAAACAATTGTATCCACTCAGTTGAGGGAACCGAAGAAGAGAGATTAAGTCGTTTTAACCTGGTTAAGTCAACATTGCAACTGAGAAATGCTCACTAAACACAGCCGGCGTTAGCAGGATTGCATGCATTACTTTGATCAAGTGACATTAATAGAGTCGGTCATGACAGTAGTATTGAATACATGAATGAAATCATTGCTGAATTCAGACATGGCTTAGTCAACAGACTGCTTCTGAACTCTGTATCCAAGATAAAAACTTGATCCAGTCATAAGCCTGTAACTATTTATTGCTTTTCATGTTTTATTCCAGTTTTACAAATAACTGCTGTGTTTTGTGCCCAGTAAGGTACAGAAACGTGCGCAAGATTTAAAAGTGTGTTGTTTTGGAGAGATCAATTGGAAGGATGTGTTAAATCACTACTGTATGAAGAACACTAATTTCCAGTTATCAAGTGCTGAACCAGCAAAAAACCAATTTTTTTTTTCTTCTGTGTCTCTTCCGTTTGATCTGCAACTAGTCCATAGTTCATTATTTAATTGCATCTTTCATGTCCTGTAGGCAGGTTTGTTTGGTTTTTTTTTTCCCATGACTAGGTTGTTTTCACTGAGTTGCCATATTCCTGTTATAAATTTTTAGGCACTGTGAGAAAGTGTCAATCCTTGAAAATAAAGCTTATGTGTGATCCTGTTCGTAATAGGATTTGCTGTAATACAAGTTTAAGGGTATAACCTGTGAGAGCTTTTACAGGTTGGTGTGAGCTTTTTCCACTGGTGCTTCATGCTGTCTGGAAGAAGCTGTAAATATCAGCTTGAAACAAATGCTGTGTCTAAGTTTATTTGAAGTCCAAGATGAAATACTTCTACCTGATCTGAAAGTGTTTTGAAATTGAAGAAGTACGAAACCATGCATGGTTCTTGGTTTGACTAACTTAACGGCTAATATGACAGTGACATGTGCGTGGGAGGGGAAAGAAACTAGGCTGCGCTGTGATCTGTAGTTTTCCACTTAGCTTGTATTATACTTTACAGTAGATGTTTATCCTGCAAGTAACACTTATTTTTGCTGGCCTGCAAAAGAATCTGCATTTTCCCAAATTAAATTTTTAAAGTTTTTTATTTATTTATTTATTTAGATTGAATGTTTGTGAAGATGAATCTTTTAAGTGCACAACTTCAGGTGGTTTTGGTTAATTATTTTTCCATAGCTTATTTTAAGTAAATAGTCTTGAAAAAGCAGCAGTGGAAGCATAATTGTAAAGTTTTGCTGTACCAGTCATAGCCCTTTCCATACTTTTAATGGTAGGATCAGAGTAGAGTTGTCAGAACTAATCTTAAAAAGAACTGCTTGTCCTTATCTTCCATAATCTTTAGGCAAAGAGTGTCCTACCAAAAGGGTGAACAGTTATAATAAAGCATTTTTCAGTGATATTAAACTGCTGATATTACACACATTGAGCTGCTATTTGCACCTAATTAAGGATGTCAAAATTGCAAATATTTTTATTATATTTTTTTTTTACAGGAAAGATTATTAGTCGACATTTGCTATTTTGACTCTGTTGAGGAGTCAAGCTGAATTTTGACAACCGAAATACTCAGTGAAATCTCTGGCTTGTATCAGTTCAGTGCTCAGCCAGCAGTCTGTTTCATCAGCAGTTTGACAAACAGTGGTGGTCAGATCTGACAACCTGTGACAGCATGCTGCTGCTTCCGCAGTACATTCCTTTCATTTACTGGTTGACGCTTTTGGCAGATGGTCTGCCCAGTCCTGAACTGAAGTGTTTTTTGTGGTTTTTTTTGTCCAAAAACTATTTGTTGGAATGATGCAGAAGATACGAGCTGTTTTAAGTGCTAACCAATTATAAACAGCATGTGTATTTTAAGCAACTTTTATATTGCTGGAATAAAAATGAACTTTAAAAAAAGATAAAAGATAATAAAAGGTAAGAATAAATCTGTTTCTTAAATAGTTGATTTGTTAAAAACCAAAGCTTTATATCGATACAATTATTTCACTTAACCTTTGCAAAACCAGATTCTTTGGTAAGCGTATTTATTTAATACTGGCTTCCTAGTGCTTACCATTTAGGCTTTTTTTTCTTTTTTTTTCCTTCTATTACTAATGTAAATAGACCAAAACCAATTCTTAATTTTTAAGTTGGTAACCAGGATACTAATCAGGACTGGCAGGTTTTCAGATTAGTCACCTAATTTGAAGAGTGAAGTAGCTACTGTAATTTTACTGAATTGAGTTGGGGCATAACACCTTGAAGCTATCTCAGAGCAAAAGCAAATGCCAAGAGTTGGTCTGTTAACTTAAAGATAATAATTTGATGCTGATCAAAATTATTTTCTTCCCACTCCTTCATATGAAACCGTGGTGAAGAAGGGTGTGTTCTAGTAGATGCTGAGCTGAGATCCTTCCACCTGGTAAAACTGCTTCCTCGCCTGTCCTCCATATGCAACTGTTAGGTGGAACTGTGGTGGCAATGTTATTGGAAGTGCACTTCTCCTACGCAGTGTCAGGAAAGATGTTATCAGTTGAGACATAGCTTTGTTCTGAGAAAGGTAGGGATGCAAAGGGCAACACGGAGGTAATAGGCTAAGTCCTCATAGAGGCAAGAGGAAGAAATGAAAAATAAGCACGGAAATCTTTCTCCCCTTGTGTGTACTTAGACTTTTCAGGAAGTAGAGAAACCAAGTTGAATGGAAAATGTTTAATGTCACAGTGGAAACTTTGCGGTTTATATTTCCAGTTCCTACTGGTATTAACTTTTAGGCAAGAAGCAAAGATGCATTAAAACATTCTTTTGAAGCCAGATTCTCTTGCATCTTTGCATTTCTCACCACCCCCCCATCAGCTGCATAGTTCCCAGTAATTAACTCGGTGTTTTAGGCAATGCAGGATAACTGCGTAGGATAAATGTTACATTGCACAAGGCCTCAGTCCTGTAGAAAGTTCTAAAATGGGAAAACCACTCAAAGAGATTAAAATATACCCGTTTCATTTGCCAGTGGGAGCTTAATTTATATGCAGATGAATATGCAAAATTGTCTTCACAGCTCCCAGGTACTGTATGAGCATGGTTGGTTCACTCAGCTCTGTCTGTGATTTTATGTACATTAGATAATAGTGCGATGCGACAGGAGCACATCTTGGGAGTGAAACAGTTGGTGTTGAGGACCCAGTGTCCCCCATTATACACATCTAGAAGTTTTTACTTTGAATTAGCTTTATTCTGATCTGCTTTAGGGAATGCCCAGTAACAGCTGGCGTGAGGTAGGTGCTCTCTGGAAAAGCATCTTCAAGTTTGGTTTCATCGGAAAGGAATCAAGTAAGCATACTCAGTGATGCAAACCATAGTGTCGTAACTGAGGACAGCTGGGAGATTTATTTGAAAAATGTTTTACTGATCCAAATGGAAATGCTTATGTGGGTGTGCACGCACACACCCGCACCCCAACCATATGACCTCTGGAATTTCATTGCTGTTGCAATTTTGTAAGGCTTTCCTGTCAGTAGACTGATATACTTCGAGTAGATTAGGATTAACAGGGGGGTGCGAGAGGATGTGTGTGTGTGTCCATGTGTCTGTGTGTTTGTCTGTATCTGCCTTTATGTAGCAGCAAAGAAGGCAGGAATTTTGTCTAACAATTTTTACAAGGATGTGTTTGTGCCAGTACAGTTACTTGCAGGCAGATGCAGGTTTTTCCCTTCTCTTGATTGAAGTGGTAAGTTTCTAGTATAGTGGTGGTATGTCTAAACTATTGTACCCTGTTCCTTTTAATTAGATTTAACATAGGTTTCAGGCCAAATTAGTAAACATAACCATATGGGCTCTGCTTCTGAGCTGACCAGGTTTGAGTACACTCAGTGTAAGCAGCATACAGAACACCATTAGCTATTTCTGTTAAAGAATGAATCTCACGTTTATCAAACTGTCCTGTTTCTTCAAGTTAAATTTTCATGTTTCATTTGGATGTTTGACCCATTGTCTTGTTCTGCCCTGTAGGCATCCTTTTGAGCTTTGAGGAAGAAAAACATTTTGCAGTTCCTCTGAAGCTTTTCTTGTATCAGACTTCTGTGACACTTTTTCCCCCCTGCTCATTGTGTTGTCTGCTGCTGATACTCTTCAACCTTGTCTGACTAACAGCTTGTAGCTGTCTAGCCATGTGCATGCATAAAGCTTTTTGTGTACTGCATTAAATGGTATAGCAGCTCACAATTAAGTGGTCCATGGCACCCAGAGGTGATTTATTGCCGCTATCTGCTACTGTGATCCAAATAATGGGGATTTGGTTCACATTTTGAACACTGAATAAATGACTTGCTCCTGGTTTGCTTCTGGTTTTTAACTGCTGTTGGAAACTGTTATCTTATCTGGCATTCATATTGACTTTTTTTTTTGTGTTATATACACATTGCTCAGCCTGTGTTGAATAGATATTCCATCTAACCATTCTGAAGCATAATTTCTTTTTCTTTGCTCTGAATGGATGTTCATTCCTTTCCCTTGTCAAAAGAAACAGTCCATTATTAATAGTTCTGTGCTGCATAACTGTCGTGGTTTAACCCCAGCCAGCAACTAAGCACCACGCAGCCGCTCACTCACTCCCCCCCACCCAGTGGGATGGGGGAGAAAATCGGGAAAAAGAAGTAGAACTCGTGGATTGATATAAGAACAGTTTAATAGAACAGAAAAGAAGAAACTAACAATGATAACACTAATAAAATGACAACAGTAGTAATAAAAGGATTGAAATGTACAAATGAGGCGCAGGGCAATTGCTCACCACCCGCTGACCGACACCCAGCCAGTCCCCCATCGGTGATTCCCCACCCCCCCCTTCCCAGTTCCTAAACTAGATGTGACGTCCCATGGTATGGAATACCCTGTTGGCCAGTTTGGGTCAGCTGTCCTGGCTGTGTCCTGGGCCAACTTTTTGTGCCCCTCCAGCTTTCTTGCTGGCTGGGCATGAGAAGCTGAAAAATCCTTGACTCTAGTCTAAACACTACTGAGCAACAACTGAAAACATCAGTGTTATCAACATTCTTCGCAAACTGAACTCAAAACACAGCACTGTACCAGCTACTAGGAAGACAATTAACTCTATCCCAGCTGAAACCAGGACAATAACATACTTGTTATTTTTTTCCTGTTCAAAGTGAAACGTGCAGGACAGAGTAGTACTCTTAATGATTATGAATACTGAGTGGTAAATAATCATATATTTTGGTTTATTGGGGTTTTTTTAACTACTTGTGGTTTGACAAGCATCTAGCATACAGTCTTACTGAATGCCCTTCAGATAAAAATAATGCATTTGTCAGGATATCAGTTAAATTGTTTTGGGGGTTTTCTTTTGCCATTGTCTTCTACCCTGGAAAGCGTTCTTGCCTGTAAATAGCTGCTGTCTTTCTTGTTTTGCTAGTATTTTCAGCATGACTCATGTCCCTGGCTCTTATTTTTTCCTATTCTTATATCTGTGAATGGCAGGCAGCACCGCGTCAGTATGCACAGAGTGCTAACTCTTGAAAATTTCAGCTTTGAGGCTTTCAGGACTGGGAGGTTAAGCATGGCCCATAGTTTATGCTACTTGGGGAGGATCTTATAAAACTGACAGCCCTGTGCATTTTGTAAAATCCCTGGCACTAATTCTGGTTTTGCATCTTGGTTCACCCCACAGAACCACATGCAGAGTCCCACAGTACAATACACTTTATACCCTCACTGGAATATTTGCACTCTTTCAGACATCTGTCTTTGTGTAAACAGCTGTCAGTTCTATACATATGAAAAAAGGAAATTCTTCTGCTATTCAGCAGAAGTTCTTACAGCTGATTAATATTGCAGAACTTATTTGCCTTAAGAACACAGCATTCAAAGGAGTGATGTACTTCCACTTGCATCTATTCTAAGTTGATCTGGAGAGGAAGAATTCTTAAAGAAAAGTCTGTGTTATTTGAATAATTGCAAGGTTGTCTTGTCTTTAAGAGAAGGTAAGTCAGTTTCTTAAATTACTGCTGCTTAAATATCAGTGTTGCTTCTTCAGGGAAGCTTGTTATCACAAGCATTTGAATTGCCTTAAAAAAACCCCACCAAAACCAACCAACCAACCAAACCCCTTTGCTTTTGTGATCAAGCCCTTCTGAAAAGTCTTTGTTCACTAGCATTCATTTGATCTTTGATACTTCTCCTGGCTTCAGTTCTGTCACACAGTAATTTAAAGCAAGTCTACATGATGCTTACTGATTGATCAGTATTGGTGTGTTTCTTTGCAATTGTTTTGGAAATACATCTTCGTTTTGTGATGCAAGGGAAAATGGGAAGGTTGCTTTAAGAGGTGGTTGTAAAGGAGGGATGTATTTGCCGTGTCTGTCTGTGTGAGTTGCAAGAGAGGCTCTGAAGTTTCTGCATAATGTGTTTATAACTGATTAGAACCTATTTCTCTGGAAAGCAGTGTTGGATTTTTGCAGGTGTGTTTGGTGGCTGGGTTGTGTACAAGCAGTATGAGGCAGGATACTGGACCAGACGGTAGGGATGCTGGGGAGCAGTGTCTACTGTCTAATGAAATATTACTGGGAAGGCATGGAATCACAGGCGAAATTACTTTGATCTAAAAGTGGACGATATTACAAAGGATAGTGGCTAAAACTAACCTTCCATAGGTATTTGAGGTTTTAAATAATTACCATTTTCAGTTACGGTTTAGTTTCTGTTACAAGAGAGCTATTAAAGCTATTAAATGAAGATGTCCTCATTTCTCAGAACAGGTATTTATTGGTGGCATTCCTTTATCTTACATAAAATGCAGCTTACTTCTATATTGCATTGGTAGTGCCTAAGCAAGCTGCAAAGTGCCTTGTCACAAAACGCTTTGGGATGCCCTAGCTTTTGATTTAGTAAGGGATTAAGGAAAATCAGGGAAGAAAAGCTCATTTTTTGACTGTTAAATAAAAAGAATGCCATCTTTGACTCAGGAAGCCTCTGAGCCCAGAGTATTTAGAATGGATTGTCTATATCTGTTTGCCCTGTTGAACTCTTTCCTACACATCAGCTGTTGCTCTCTGCTGAAGAAAACACTAATGCTGTATGGACCTTTTGATTGTGCTGGCACAGCTGTTTGTATACTTTGTTCTTACTCCATATCGAAGCACTGAACTTGATCTCTCTCATCTGTGCTTCCTTACTGGATGCATGTGTATGTAACAGAGGTGCTAAATTCTGAAAAGCCAAGACTGCAGATGCTCCTGTTGCGTGGTCAGCAAGGGCCCGTCCCAACTGCGGCTTCACTGAGTAAGACAAGCTTGAATGCCAGCGTGACTCTGCTCTCCTTGCCCCTGACAGGGGCTGTGTTCGGTTCCTCGCGGTGCACAAGGCCTGAAGAAAAAGGAACGACACGCAGGTGGGGCACAGGCAGAGGCTTTGCATACCAGGGTGGCGAGTATGGCGTGCTCTTCCCGTGAACTTCGTGAAAAGGGGAGTCCTGCAGCAGCAGCAGCAGAGCCAGCCTTGGTCTGTGCCCCTGTTGTTGTTTGGATCGAGCAGAGAATGGCATAAATCTAGGATCCTGTTGTGTGGGTTGCATCTCTCTGCAGCATCTCTTTGCTGGGTGCACTGAGCCCGGCACTGCTGTTGCAGAGACCTGAAAAGCTGCTGTGGAGCGTGTAGCTCCTAGGCAGGAAATTTGGGAATTTTAATATGCTAGTATCCTTTAAGCAGGGGTGGAATACTATTTGAGACTATAACTGAGATTTGGGACTATTAGTAAAGAATATCCATGTTAATAGGACTTCTGGCAGCTGTAATGCAGTACACTGCTGTCAGAATTGTAGTAGTTAAGCTTCCCTGCAAGGTTAAGAAGAATTGCGCATCAGCTGAAACTGATATTAAATATATGCTGTACTTTCATGCTGGTTACTTGAAAGAGTGTGTTATTTCCTTGAATTACCCTGTATACCAGTTTGTGGCACCTGGAAACTTATACCCTCTCTTCCCAGTCTTAAGTATGCACTGAGAATTTGTGGAACAGTTGTGAGTAATTCAAGAAAAAAAGTAAGTATCTAGAAAATATCAGTCATTCTTTTTCATTACAGACATTTGTGAAACATTCTTTCACGATTAAAAAAGCATCTTTGTTACTAAGTTGTCTTTCATTTGTTCATGGTAAACCCTGAGTCAGATTTGGGGTAAGAATTTGCTACTCAGAAATGTACAGGAGAAAAGAGAGTTAACTCTTTAATTATTTTGTCAGCAGTTATCTTTTTTTTCAAATAAGGATCTATATGACACCATCTTCCTATCTGTGGACAGAGATACCCTCGCGTCACTGTAGCAGCATGAACTTAAAACTGGTTTCTCCGTTTAACTTTTTGAGCTTGGTGAGATTGTCAGGAAATTGGGCAAGTTAGTGCTTCTGTTAATTGGGAAAGTTAAAAATTGAAATTATCAGAAACCTTATTTTGGTATTCCTACACGTGGCTCTATGTGTCTGTTGAAGCACTTTGTATATCCATCACCTGAAAATGTATTGTTTAAAAGAGCTTCCTTGGAAAATAGATAAAACTGTTAAGACAATGGCCATTGTATACTTGTTGCTGAATGGTACATGAACACTGCTTTAAAAAAATAACTAAAAAAATCCAACTAAGTTAAGTTTCTTATGACCACTTCAAAGCTCACTGTAGGAGGGAAAGAGGCTTTTCTCTTGTCTGGAAACTAAAATGATTTAGTGCTTGACAGGTCTTTTGGGCTCTGAAAACTCATAGCTGGGATTTTCATTCTGCTAATATTCTTTGAAGTTTTGTTAGTCAGGGCTTTCTCTTCTTGTAAAGAATAGAAGGATGCAGTACAGTAGAGTTTAACAGTAATACAGAAACTCTTGACTTACAAAATCTACTTTTTAGCTTTCAACATGCCAAGGCGTTGTTATACTTAATAGAATGGTATTCAATCCATAGCTGGTACTGCTAGGTTTCCTATACGTAGCCCCTTTGTGGGCTGTACTTCAGCCAGTATCTGTTTTAAAGATATAATGTATCTTGACAGAAAATTATTTTTAATGCCCAACTTTTTATAAATATATTTTTTTCCATGTTTAAAATGCTATGTAAGTGTGTGTGAGGAGGTATGTAATTATACAGTTTAGATAATATATGGCATGTTGGGAAATTGTGAAAATTGTAATGGTATATTAGTCTGGAATATTATTATGCAATTAGATTGGTAAATTCAGATACTAGAAATATAATTCTGTCTTTGCTTTCTCTAAGAATTATATTGCATTTCCCCCAAATTTGAGGACAGTAAATTTTGATGCATTTTGATATACCTTGACATGTTTTTGAGCAGGAAGAAAAAAAGGCTTCTCAATTTATTAATATGGATTAAGGCATTTCATTTGAGTGTTTTCTATTCCTCCAAGCATCAAAGTCTATATCAATTGTACATTTTGATTCTAAACTACTCATATTTTCTACTGACATGGTGTTTGCTAACATGTTTTTTTTTTTTTCCCATAGCTGTCTATTTTTGTCTATAGGAAGGTTGCAGACCTTTTGTCTTTGAATAAATTTAAAAAGTAGCAAAACTGAAAAATTCTTGAAATAAGTACACATCATGTCTTTCATAATTTGAATGGGTCTGTATGTCTTTAAAACCATCACGTACGTCAAAGTCTTTCGGGTTTTCTGATATATATGATAGTGAGAACTTGTGTTGCTGGGAATACAGAAGGAGGAGAAATTAATCTCATTTTACTTGTTTGGCTATATTATTGCTATAGTAATTTTTGAAGTATATAGTGACTACTTGTAGATTTGCTTAAAAAATAACTTTTATTTTTATCTTTTAGTCTCCCACAAAAGCTGTATATAATGCTAGACACTGGAACCAGCCAGAATCAGAGGCTCTGCCAGCACCACCGGTTTTGAAAACTCCCAGTGTCCCAGTAAGTAGACTGTTTTTTTTCTCAAGTTTAGTAAATCTCCTTTTAAGATTCACTGATTTTTTTTTGAAACAGGAGTTCTTGATGTCTGGTAATGTCACAGTAATTCAGAATGAAGTCCACTTTGTGACGTGAGCCACTGGGTATTTGATAGGAAATAAATTGTCAGTGGAAATATTCTAGAATGGGATTTTCTATATCATTTCAATATACAGATGGAAAAAAATACTTCAGCCAAGTTATGTTCCCTCATGTGCTGAAGTTAAGCTTTCTACTGATGGACTCCTTTTCATCTTCTGAGAACCCCTAGGTTTAACTTGCTAATACCCATAGAAATCAGCAAGTTGCGGGTTAAAAAGGAAAAACTTAAAAAGATATATTTCTTTTTTTTTTCTTCTCCTCTCTAATGGAGTAAAATATTGTGAATTGCTGACTTGAGTCTTTAGACACTATGAAAGAAACAAAATTTTCTGTATACAGCCAGAAATGCTAATATGAATGTATCGGATATAAGCATGTCTACAAAAAGTAGACAAGAGGCGAAAACCGTTCTTGAAGTAACTTATTTGTTCAAAAATCAGTGATTGTTCCAAGGCTGAAGGTAATTGTTTTTAACTCTTCTGAGACCCTGAGAATCCAGGGTCTTGGGCTTATATATGTGTAAAAGTTGTTACTGGTTATACTAAGAGAGCACTGTACATTGTCAGTAAACTTAATTTCATTTGGTGCCTTGCTTTAACAGTACTTGCCTGAGAAGAGAAAATCAGAAAGTAGATATTTTTGCAGTGATAAGTCTTCAGCTTTTGTTGTTCTCATCAGTTTCAGTTTTTGGTTTGGGTTTGTTGTTTTTGTTGTTTTTTTTTTTTAATTCCACCTCTGTCTGTGTTCTGATACTGGCTCCTCTTTGATTTGTGGTTGGTTTTGGTTGCATCCTCACAGTATTCTGAACAGCCTTCCTTCGATCTTAACTGCGCTGCCTGGAAAATGCAGATGACTCATTTTAAAACAACCATTACCACTACTGTTTGCCATTTTGTCTTCTGTCAAACTTCCACTTTGTAACTGGAACCATCAAAATGTTAATTCCGGAATATGGCAGAGGTTTGGCTGAACAAACCAGTTAGGGGAATTTGTTTGTAACTGCTCCTCCTGTTATGGTGTACATCTGAAGTTACTTCAGTCACCTTTTTTAACCTTGATTTACATGTGTATGATTAAGATTTAAGACTTACAAGATAAATGAGCCTTGATCCAAATATTCAGTGGTAATTCCTGCGCAGATGATCCTGCCTCTTTAATTTCTGTAGAAATTTGTTACCTGAAGATCTGGATAAATTTGTCTTTTTGGTGAGAAACCCATAGTATTATGGGTTATGCCAAGTACTCTTTCTTATGGCCTTTCCAAGCTCCCTTGGAATTTGCTTTGAAGGGGAAGCCATTAACCAAGACTTGGATGAGATACTTCAGTGGATCTCCTGTGTTCACAGACTGATAAGATCAGAACCCTCCAGGACTTGCTCTAAACAAGTTTTTCAGGGTGGTTTAGTAGCATTTTGCCACTGGAGCCTAAGTGAGCAAATACTGAAGTGCTGCACAGTGGTAGAGGCAGCATGTAAAAAATACTCTTAATATAGCAGGTTGTTTTGGCTTATATTTTAATTTTGACTGTCAGTGTACAATGCACAAGAAGGCTTTCTCTCAAAATATCTCGTAGAGTGAGTAACAGTTAATGCATCATCTATGCCTGCATATTAATTCTATCTTTTTCCAGTCACACTTTAAAAAATTTCTCATTTTTCTATGTAAGGAAACTAAGTGTGTGATGTTACTTAGAGATTGAGGGTGAGTAAATGACCACGGGCATTGGCACTTGTACATTTAGAATTTGGCATTTGGAGGTCTTTTTCCTGTATGCCTTGTTTTCTGTAATTTGTCTTCACATCTGAATTTGTGCCAAAGAAGTAATCTGAAGATAAGCTGACGCTTAAGCCTATAGTAGCTTCAAACTAATATAGAGGAGTAGGTTGAGGAGAAACCTGTAATACTTGCCTGAGATGGTTGGAAACTTGTCAGTAGTTATTCTAGACCTAACATCAAGTTCTCTCCTACCTGTTCTAAGTTCAGAATAGGTTTTGCTGTATTTCATGCTATAACATGTTGTTCCTAAAATATTAACACGACAAATGTGAATAAGGCCAGTGTATGGAGAATACCATGAATTTATAAGAGCATATTCTACCTGTTTGAGGCATGCACCACGCCTCTCTTATTTCTCTGTATGCATGCTACAAAATTTATATTGGTAGTCTTCTACCTACAGGCAAAATACAGTTTGGAGTATCAGGTTGGAGAGGTCAGTTTTCCAATAGCTTTACCCTGAGTACAGTAGTGCGGTAGCCTCCAGTAGTTAGAGATGAGAACAGTAGGCACAGAGTTTTTCAGTTCAGGCTATGTTGAGATTGCTCAATGCTGTGCTCCTATCCAGACCAATGTACATAGTGGTCGTTTAGTATTGGAACCAACTTAGTCAATCCTGGAAGCTCCAGTGTAAGGGTGTAAGATACTTGTAAGTATCAACAAATAATTGTTTTAAACACTGAACTTAGTTGGTTTACCTACCCTAAAGCTTAAGGAACCAGTATAAAGGACTTTTTTTTTTTTTTTTTTAGTTTCAGAATTCCACTGGAGCTTTCCTGACTAGAGCTGGTTTTTATATTTAAAAATGCATATAACTTCTGACATCTTAATTTTTAAACTTTTTTTTAAGAGTAGGTACATTATCACACAGCTTAGTAGTGTAAGGCAAGGACTAAATAGTCCCAAAATGTGAGTTTTACAATTGCACAACTGTACTGTTTCCTGATGTATTTAGTGTATGTTTACGTGCTCAAAACATCTGCCCATTTTAGCACTTTCTTATTAATAGGTAAGGCTATCTTCAAAGGAGGCAATTCATAAAGATGATGGAGTTTTTAAGGCTCCTGCACCACCTCCCAAAGTGATAAAAACTGTGACAATACCTACTCAGCCCTATCAAGAGATAGTAACTGCATTGAAATGTAGGAAAGAAGACAAAGAAGTAAGTATTCTTAACAAATTTTTAAGATAAAGAATTATTGGTAATCCTAAGTACTGAAGGAACAGTGTCAAAATGAAATTTGGCTTTCCTATTAAAGATAATATTTTTATCTAAATAGTTGAATGGCCTTCATTAACTTCTTAATGTTTCCTTGCACTCAAAACTGAATAGATTTTAAACTGTACTTAAGGTTACAATTAATCCCAAGAGCAACTTACCTAGGTCAAAATATTTGTCTCTTCCAGTTATACACTGTTGTTCAGCATGTAAAGCACTTCAATGATGTAGTGGAATTTGGTGAAAATCAAGAGTTCACAGATGATATTGAGTACTTGCTAAGCGGATTGAAGAGCAATCAGCCCCTAAACACACGTTGCCTTAGGTAAGGTTTCTTAACATAAACCACTGAACTTATATTTAAAAGAGATGTTAAATATTGATCAGTGAAGTGACCATGCTTTAAAATGTTGTTTGGGTAGTTACCTGGCACTTCTGCTATAAAGAATAAAATTAGAAAATAATCATCAAGATGATATAATGTGAATAATCAGTAGTAGTATGACTAGGAAGATAAAAGTTGTACAGTAAGAGACATCTTCAACACACTTCTTTTCTTTGCTGTAAATTAAAAAATATTTTCTGAGAACTATTCTGTTTAGTGTGGTCTTGTGTGCAATATCTGTTCTGCTTTTTAATGCAAAATTCAATTCTAAAATAAAATCCCTAAGACTGGAAAGCTTGCTAGCTGTAATCTTGAACTAATGTAATATTGATGTACTCCAACCACCTGTTCTTTATCTTCTGTTGAGAAATAACACAGCTAGCATCCACTGGAAGTATTGTGGCCTCAATATTAATTGGAAGCTTTCCTAAGTTGTCTTTAACTACTTGTTGCACTCTTGAATATTCAAGTTCCACATTATTGCAAAGTTAGTATCAAAAACGGTAGTCTTGCTTTGAAAAAGTTTTACTTAACATTGGTGTCTGTTCCCTGGACATAAAAGTAATTAGAATCACGTTCTGTAACCATGTAATGTAATAATCTTTTTTTTTTAATAGTTGTAAATTTTCCTTTGTTTAGCAAAACTAAAATGGTAGAGAAGGAAAAACTTGAATCCACAGAGACAGGTGACACTTTTAAGAGAGCTATTTTAAAAATTTGTTCTTCATGTTCCTCAAAAACTAGCAATGAATATTGTTGCTGGAGTATAAACACAAGAAATCTATTATCCAGTTTGTATGTACATTATGATAAGAATAAATTAATACCATAATGACAGTTTAGGATTGTTTTTCATATTGAGTGCACTTAATTTGCTCATATGGCAAGCTTCCTAAGATCTTAAACTGACTTTTTTACTTTCCAAATTTGTATCATGGAATATAACTTGTATAAACACCATAAAAATTTTTTCTTTCAGTTAACAAATTAAAAGAAAAGTATTTTTCCAAAGGAAATCAATGTGTAAGGATAGGAATAGACGTAAAAGAATCAGAAACTGGTAGGTAAGCTCTAACTGGTGCTGTTGTGATTGGAGACAGAAAGACCACTTGTTATTTAAACACCATATTGTATGAATCTTTTATAATAAGATTCCTCAGTAGTCATGGAAGACTTGATTGCAGAATCACTCCCACATTACTCCACATTTAAAAGCAATATATTTTTAATAATCTATATGTTGCACTGTGCTAGAAATGGCAGACAGCTTGCTGATAAAATTAGGGGAAGACTGCCTTTTTTAAAATAGAATTGTTAGGCTGATCATTGATTAGACTAATATACTTGTCATATTTTTCCTGAAATCTATAGTGTTTCCATCAACCGTAAATGCAGTAATAAATATTAAAAATGTTTGGGTTTCTGTAGAAGTATTGTCAGGCAGAAGCAGGACTAATCAGTCAGATAACTGTTAGATAGCGATGGAAGCTCACATTTATAATTTCTGATAATGCCTTGATCTGTAATAAGCTCTCCTGTGCCTCTAAATCACAGCTTTGTGCTTAAGCCATGAAAATTTTACTTTCAATTTAACTATTTGAAATTATTTCAACTTTTGTTTGAAAGAAGCAAGTTCAGGGTACCCTTTTAAAGCCTGTTTTTAGCCAACCTTAAAATAAAACAGACATAGTTTGGTGCTGGTAAGCAACTGTTGAATAAAATGCTGTTCTGTTCACCAATTACAAACTTGCCTTACACAAATTTTAGAAGAAACGTCCCAACAGAGTTTGTCAGGGTCTGAGGTATATGGTCAATCACGTTGTGTAGACTTGCTTATCTGCCATTTTTGGAAATGTGTTCATTTTAGTTGTTCTAATCAAGAATTAATTTTCTCTAGTGTAATCAGCTTGGCGACAAAGTGCGCCATGCCCAGCTTCCGAATGCATCTGAGAGCACATGGGATGGTAGCCATGGTTTTCAAAACACTGGATGATTCCCAACACCATCAGGTATGGAAACATTGTGTATTTCATTAATGTTTGATATCTGTCTACTTTGTATGAACTTTTTGTATGTGTAATTCGAGGTCAAGCATCCAGTATAGTGTGCATCTGGGATCAGTGCTCCATTTTAGAAATCTGTAGCGAAATGAAACATAAGAGCGCCTGCATTCCAATGACAAATTCCCTTTCCACTGTTTATGTGCTTCTGGGTTTGGAAATGTCTTTTAAAAAAGCATTTAAGCTTTTTAAAAAACTGACTGTGCTTTGGATTGCTATTTTATATCTTCTCTTAAGCTTTTTAAAATAGTTTAATTGTTGATTTATGATTTCCTTCAAATAAAATACATTTGAAAGGAATCCTTTCTCCTTGTAGTTAAAGATGGCTCTCAGTACTCATCTCCAGACTCGCTTGTGTGTAAATTACCACCTTTTCTGTAGCTGTTGTGGGGCATTTTTCATGTCCTGTGCTTGTCTCCTTGAGCAGTGCTGTCCTTGCAGTTGTAGGATGCCTTGAGTATGTGCAGCATTCTATGATAAATCTAGGAGAGGTAAATTTTAACTACTTACGGTAGTATGACCTGACAGTTAAAAACTGAAGCAGTTGGGATTTTCCTTCTTATCAACTTCACAAGTTCAGTTCAGCTGTAATAGAAAATGCTTCTTGCAGGTGATACTATTTTTCCAGCAGTTGGAAACCATGCCTCTGTGGGGTATCCCTTGAGGTATTGTTACAAAAGCTGAGTGTAGGAAATGTTACTTGAAGTGGGTAGTAGATACGTATATCCAGTCAGGCTTATTACTTTTATTTAATAGCTCTAGAATAACGACATACAATGCAGAAGGAAACTGCACCCACAGAAACAGACATTTAAGAGATTGTATTTGACATCTTACTGTGGGTGGGGGAGCAGGCTGTAGAGCTTTAAGTAACTAATTTAGAATAATAGCTAATTTTCCACCTCCCTCAAAAATTAGCAATGGCTAACTGTAAAACATAAGAACCAGATTCAATGCATTCAGTACTTTGTGAGCCGTCAAAATAGTGCCAAGTGATACTGGAAATATATAAAGTTTAGTCACGCTATTTAGGACTGCTGCCACCACTCAGTTGCAGGAGATCTGCAGAGGACAGCTACATTTTCCTTGGAAAATGTACAAGCTTGCTCGGTGTATTTTTGACTGTCTTTTAACAGTTACCATTATCATTATTCCTTCATTTTCAAAAGAACTAGCACATACGGTTCAAAAGGAAATTGCATGCTATTATTAGTCTGCAGTAACAAAAAGCATTGATTATATTCACTATTTTCAGTATATTTGATGAAATGTTCCCTTTTGTCAGGGGAAAAAAAAGGTAGTTAATGTTTTAATATAGTTACAGTGCATTCTTGGTACAGGTTATAAGTGTTATAAAACTACTGATTTATCAAACTACTATTAATAAGCACTACCTGTATGTTCTAACTACTGACAGTATATGCTTCAAAAATGACCTTCTCTGTATAAGCTTGCTGTCTTCGTATACTGCCCTTTCATTCACTAATTAATTCACTAAAATTTTAACTCGTTCAAAATGAGTAGAAATTTTTCCACTAAATTTCAGTGCAAAGTAACTCAGGAATAATAAATCACACTAGGCTTTGCTTGTATGGCTCAAATCCATTTAAGATGAATAAGGACAGGGGGAAAAAAATACAATGATTTTGTTAATATTATCTTTAAAGTATTTTGGAGATGGGTAAACTGCCACAATGACATTACTAATGGAAACAAAGATGAGTGTATACTGCATTCGTTGTACTGATAAAATGGAATAGACTGAGAAAGTCGGGGACTTTTACATTTCCATACGAATATAAAATAGCAGTTGCAGAGGTATTTTTTTAACCAGCAAGGAAAACAAAGTAACCAGTTTTCTTACTGAGTATGCCCCAAAATATTTACATGAAAATTACTTGTTCCACTGAATTTTTCTTGTAGATTTGTCTTTAAGCTACAGTTTCAGTTTTTAACTGACTTTGTCTCTTCAGCTGTGCTCTAAAGGTTTTGGAGTATTATTAATTTTTAAAATAAAAACTATATTTTCATTATAGCTATCAGTAGTCAAGCATAGAAATGTGGTTTTGTAATGTCTTCAGCATGTGAATAATTAAAAAAAAAAAGAAGCATTAAATGTAGTGCTGAACCCTAGAAAATAACCATCTGTTCCCACAAGCTGGAGTATAAATAGAACAAGCAAGGGAAGACAAGGATGAGAGTGGGTGTAAATGGTCTGCCATTTCTGGAGTGTATGTTCAACTAGAATGTTTTCCTGAATTTTGTAGAAGTATGGAGTGCAACTCCATAGTTAGATATGCCATACAATTTCTGTCTAGAGCAAATTCTATTTATTTTACTTTTTTCTCCTCTCCACATTTGTTTGGAAGCAGAATGTGTTTTAAGCATCATGAGGAACAGAACAGGGGGAAAAAAAACAACCAGCCCACCCAAAAAACCAGCTTCACTACTGCAATCCATAAGGGTGGGATTTTGAGGGTTTCATTTGGTTCTTTGGTTGTTTGGTTTGGTTTTTTAGGATATCGATCAAAAATTAGCTGTACTAACAATTTTCCTTTCATTCTCAACTCAGAATTCTGTGTATGGTAGGGTGTGAGATAGCTTTCAGACAATGTGGTTAACTGTTTTTAACACAGAAGATCAGAGCAAAATGTAGTTGTTATTCAAGATTAAACCAACTTGCCTATAGGGACTAAGAAAAATGACTTTTAGAAAACCTTTATCACTGGTCTGTAGCTGAAGCAGGTTTGTTCCACATGATATAAGCACCATTCACATTTGAGGTCCTTACTTTTGCAACATCACTCTTCCTGTTGCACGTTGTTAGCATTTGGAGGCTTATTGGCCTGATGGCCTTCTGTGTACATACGCTGTTGCAGGAACCTAGTTTTTGTTACACACAGCTATTCCACTCCTTTTTGCTTTTCTGGCAGTCCTCCTACAGCCTGAAACCTTCTGTATAAGATCTTAGTCCCCTTCTTGGGTCCATTCTGATCACATTTAAGTATCTTAAAACCTGGGTGGAAGGTCTGAAGGGAAGTGTTGACAGAGCTTATGTGGAGGGAGAACCATGACCCTCTGCGTAATAGGAAGTTGGTTGGATTGCAAAGAAGGGAGCCTGGGCCAGCCAAGGGCTTGGTACAGAGGCTTACAAAATGAGTGTGATTGCCCTTACCAGACTTTGGAGTATCTGTAAAGCATTTCTGAGTAGTGACCTAAGAACAGTCTCTGACTTTTTGAAATGCCTAAATATTGGCAGCCCAAGTTATAAATTCAGCAGTTTCCCTCTATTAACTGCTGCATAGTTTCTAGTTGATAGAAACTCCTTTGGGGGCTTAATTTTTTTTAACCTGGAAGCTCACCCAGATAATGCTGGTCACTAGAAAATAGTTCTTCATAGATGTTGCTCTATTAGGTCCCACATTGGCTGAACAACGGTTAACACAGTAACCTTTGATTTCTCTGGAATGCATGTGCTCCTATGTCCTGTTTTAATAACTTCCATTCTGAAGGAACAGAGAGTTTTTCAGGGAACCTGAAACTTCTTACATTTTAAACCAGTTGCAAGTAGATCCAGAGTTAAACAATTTCTATAATTAGAATTATAAAATTGCAAGGTTTGTAGGAGGAAGTTAATAGAAATTAAGGGAAAACAATGTATATACCCTGTCTATGTAGACAAGCCACGTAGATTGCTTTCTGCCTTACACCTGACAAGGCTAGAGTAGTAATATTCACAGCTAAGATTTTTTTTTTTTTTTTAAACAATGCTGTGTCTTAAGGTTGTATTCATGAAAGGAGATGCAGATTTGGAAACTCTTGCTTCGTTCCTTCAGTACTCCAAATGCATCTTTGGTAGTTAGATTAAAGTCTTTACTCACCTGAGGGCTTCCTTGACTCAGACAGGAAGGAGTTTTAACATAGCTTTTGATAGACTGTCAGCTGCCTAATCCTGTTTTGGAAATGCTGATACTGCTCAGTGTGACCAGGTATGATTATTACTTGCTTCTAAAATAAACAGAAGCAGCTAATGATTGCTTTGGTGATTGGCTGAACTCTAAACAAGATGTTAATCTGTTATGACGCAGAAATTCTGCTCTTTCCTGTTGAGCTGTACAACATTCACATCCCAGAATTAGTTTGTTTCTGGTTTTAATTTACTTTATACAGAAAAGATTGGAATAGATGCATGTAGCATGTTGACTCTTAAGAGTTGAACTCTTAAGACACATGTACCCCACATGCCCCCAGATATCATAAAAAGCTTCTGAAATTATTGTGCCCAGCACAACTGGATTCTCCATGAACATTTCTCCTTTTTACCATAACTTGGAGCTCACCTGGATAGATGAGTCTCTTAGTGCAAGTGCTGTACTTAAAAGCACTAGGGACAGATAGCTTTGCTCTGATCTCTTCACTGTCATTTGTCGCTTCCTGTGAATCACCTTCTGCTTATGCTTAAATGATTTTCATTCATCCTCATGAAGATGAAATTTAATTCCTTCTTGAAGAAGGATTAAGTATTCTTTAGCCAGTAAGAGGTCCTTATATACCAGTTCTGTGTAAGATAGGGATGGTCAAGATAATAGCATTTACTTGTTAAGGACTGATGGGGATGGGGCAGGGCGAAGCTGGTTTGTACTTTGGCTACTTCCAAAAAGCAGAATTACCCTGGAAATCAAATGCGTTTATGCTAGAAAGGCTTGGGTAAGCTATTGACTGACAGACCTGCTTGGCAGAATTGGAATGTATGTCACCAGGCTCTCCACCCCCCGGCTCCCAACCTTGCATGCAAACACTGTCCCCATGATCTCTGTATTTTCTGGTGCTGTCACCAGCTTATTCCATCGAACCAGAATGTTCACCTACCTTGCCATGTAGCCTGTGCGTTTCCACTTTGTTCCCCTGCCATCTGTCTCTTCTATAATACTGTGTTACTGGAGTTACTGTTTCTTATTCAGCCTGCAGCACTGAGTTCCTTAAAAGTAGAAAACCATGCTTTTCTACTAGGGTTTTGTAAATGCGTTAAGTGATTGATGTCTCAGTTGTATTGGTTAGGAGAATGCATTAGTAACTTGCCAGAAGGAATCTATGTACAACAGTAAGTACTCATGCAAGTGCTAGCATATACTGGGACTTGTCAGGCTTTTTCTTCCACAAATCTTCAGCTTGTTTATTAAAAACTGTAAAAGGTCTGCCTAACATGATTACTAAAATCTGTTTTTTTTTTTTCTTTCCTCTCCCAACCCAAGAATTTGTCCCTTTGCACAGCAGCTCTAATGTACATCCTGAGTAGAGATCGTTTGAACATGGATTTAGACAGAGCTAGTCTAGATCTGATGATACGGCTTTTGGAATTGGAACAAGATGCTTCTTCTGCCAAGCTGCTGAACGAAAAAGACATGAATAAAATTAAGGAAAAAATTCGGAGACTGTGTGAAACTGTTCACAACAAACATCTGGATCTCGAAAACATCACGGTGGGTATCATGCTTTTATTTGAAAGCCTTGGTGGTAGTGGAATGCTTAGTAAAATGGAACTTATAAGCATCGTCCTTAATCTCGTATCTCCCGACTAAGGAGTCATGACATTTTGTCTACCTTCTGTGTATATATGACTGCACTGCAAGTATTTTCTTCTTTAAATTTGAAATTTCCTTTCTAAAAGGCTGTTAGTAAGATAGTTATGATGTTCTTCAGCCATCTGATTGACCATTCGCTCCTGCTATGGGCGGCCAGTTAAAGGTAGCAATTAAAAACAAGTAACACTTCAAATAACGATGTGTTTAAAGACCATGTTTAGATTATTTGACTGTTTCTTTGCCTAAATTTTATATATACATTCACAAAAAATAGGGGTTCTTACATGGGAGTAAGAGTATTGTGTGTTAAATTGAAAATGTGGTGTGGGTTCTCCCATTAAAAAAAAGAATAAAAATCTGTCCTACAGAAACTGATTTCTCTCTGCCCAAAGTGTGGTGGCAGATCTGTTTATTACCATAAATGTTGATGAAATTTTTTCCTTCCTTTCTCAAACATACTTGTGTTTTTTATGAATGTATCTTCAGCAGCAACAGAGTAAACTGTTTTTGTTTAAAAATAAATTTGGCCATCAATCTAGCTTGAAAAGTAAAGGGTAAGTTGCAAGTCTTTTTAAAAGAGTATATTTAAAGAATTGTTGACAGATTGACTAGATGAATGGTCATAGATGGCAAAAATTAGTAATGTGCTTTTGCTTTCATCATATTTCAGTATAACAGATGTTAGTATGATTTTAATTTTTTAACATACTGTAATACATTCTTTAAATGTTTTAAAAATTCTTATTAGGTTTTTGCCATTTTTCATGTAATACTTATACCCAACATGAGAAGTTTCTGATTTTATTGTTTATAAAGTGAGCTTTTTAGAGCTTTGTCTCTGCAAGTAATGTTTCAACTCCTGCCAGTAATCTGCAGTTCAGACTGTATTCCATTTTAGGTTAGATTAGAAGATGATATGCCTTGTTGAGCTGGCATTTTCTTTTGTAGTTTTTGTGACTTTTTTGTTGGTTTAGGAACGTTTGGTTTGGGTTTTTTTCCCCCAAATTCTAGCTATGGAACAGATAGCTGAATTGGTATGAAAACTCAGTGTCATGTAGCAGTAGAAAGAACTGAATTTTGGGGGAGGAAGATAATATTGATTATATAATTCTTAACCTTGGTCATCAGTTGTGGTGACAAAGGAGAATTGTTTCAGAGTTTCAATTTTAGGCTTGTTTCCTACAAACCTATGAAACGTGCAGGTAGGGGGCTTGTATTAATTTTCTGGCCTTTGAAATCTGCAAACGAAGAACAAATTTGAGATTATTTTCTCTGCTTTCAGTTTACTCTGTGAATTCACATGATACAATCTGAAGATACCAACACAGAAGGAAATTTGTTCTCTAGGTGCTGATGAGCTAGGAATTGGAATAATTGGTGTCTTATTTCAGTGCCGTTTTGGCACCAAAGGCAGCTTGTGTAGCCCACAGTCTGTCAGTGCCAGGATATCTTTTGCACTATAAAATGTAAGACAGCTCCCTTTATTAAGCATGGAACAGCTGGTACAGGTTCCTCATTGCTAAAGCATCCAGCCACACAGACCACTGACTCCTATTTGAGCTTTTCTCATATTCATAATCTGTGCTAGCCTGATGTTTCTTTTATGAACTGTAATTCTGTTCTTGTGTTTTCTTAGGAATGGGTTTTAAAGGGAGAGGGTGTGTTAAAAGGGACTCTGTCTTGTGAGGAAGTTGTCCATAAGTACATGAGTAAAGAGTAGTATTATCATGGGCCATCAGTTTCAGCTGGTTTTTGGTTGGGTTTTTTTTTTTTCTGAGGCATCTCTATATCTTAAAATGTCGAGCTGTTGTAAATGTGTTGAACACTGTAGTACCTCACAGATGGAAACTGGTTCCCTCCCAGCTGCACCATGTAGAAGCAGAGACTATATAGTGTTTAGAAAATATATGCAAGCCAAATGAGATGATGAGGTTCTCTTTCAGTTTATGATAGTAGCAATGGTAATTTGAGACAATAATGAACTCCGTATGTAGAAGATAAAGTTGCTTTCACATAGATCTCTGTCATGAGATATAATAAGTAATCTCTGTTTTTGTACCAGATGACAGGCAGAAAAATGCTAACAAAAATGCAGATCTTCTGGGGGTAAAGAAAAGATCTGTGCTTTTTCAGATGCAGACACATCTACTAAGAAACAGAAGGATTGCAGCAGATGTTTTGATAACTCCAGTTCGTGCCTAACTGGTTACAAATTCAGGTTTTTTTATTCTTACACAGATCAAATGAATATATCAATACTGCCTATCTCTTTCCACAGAGAATGTTGTTTGTGTGACTATCTAGAAGTTAGATCAGACTAATTTTTGCATACTCAAACAGGTATTCAAAAGGTTCTGTTTTCTAGACTGCTGTGAACATTAAAAATGTAAACCCAGAAACTGAAAAGGAGTTCTCTGTGGGTTGAATTTGTTCCAAGGTTTTTTTGCTGGCTTAGAAGAAGATAGAACCTGAAGAACTTAGCCTTTATGTTAGCAAATGGCACTTGCTTGTCAGTCAGCATAGCCCTCTGTAGCTGATACTTGCAGCTAGCTTCTCTCTTGCATCATAACAAAACCTTCAAAAGTGACTTCTCTTTTCAGATGGTGAAAGAGGTTATTCTGTTTTTCACTTTCAGCATAAGGCTGAAAGCTTAAGGGAACCATGTTTTGAACTTACTTTCCTCAAGAGCAAAAGGGTTTACAAGGTTTGATTTATTTTATTTTTTAAAAAAAATTTAAATAAATAAAAATTGAGAATTTTGTTCCTATGCCCAGTAATGTAAATATCAAATTATATTCTCCTGGAGTTTTTTTGAAGTCTTATTGCCCTTTGGCAGAAAACTAAGGACCATAGTTTAAATATTGTGCGGCCTTTGAGCTTTCATGGTGATAGGTATTTGGGAAGTTAACTAAATCTTCTGTAGCTGTGAAGATCTCTAAGGAGAGTTTTTAATCAACTTCTATCCATCTGGTTTTGGTTATGCATGATTTCAGATATCCATGTTACAGTATTTTCAAACTCAATCTATAAAAGTGAAAGGAATCATCTGAAGAGGATGGGAAGGCTTCAGAGAGCTAGGGATCTGTCAAACTGTTGTCTTCAGGTTCTCTCCCCTCCTCCCTCAAAATACTTTCTCATTTGGTTGGCTTCAGAAGGGAAGTTCTCCATCCATTGCTTAAAATATCCTCACCTCCTCTAGCATTATGTTTTTAACTTACAGTTTTTAAAAGTGTGAGGTTTTGGACCTTGTATTCTTCCAGTGATGAGATGAGAACACTGTAACCAAGTTTCCCTCCTGTGAGAAGACTTGATGAGGGGCTGTTGGCAATTAAAAGTAGTTAGCAGTTTCCCTGGGTGGTGAAACAGTTGCAGGAGTAATTGCAGCTTTGTCTTTGTTGCCTTTGTGACGGGGAATTGAGATGCTGCTGATGCAGGGAGGAATGACCTATTGTAGATTTGCTGCTGCTTGTGGTCCCTTATCCCCCACACCACCTTCATGACCCAAGGACACTGCCATTTACGTTGGAGAAATGCTGTTTCTAACTGTATGCTCTTCAGTGATGGTGTGCTGCAGAGCTAGATCCTAAAAAACGGAAATAACTAACTTTGGGTAGTAACTTCTTTATAAGGACTAATCTTCAACTTTCTTTTCATCCTTGGAAATCAGTATTTTTGAAAACAAGGAAAGCAGCTGAAGATGTTGGGGGGGCTCATACAATTTATAAATTGGTTTTCCAAGACAATGGGGTGTTTACTCAAGCCTGGTGAGTACTGTTATTCCCAGGAGGTGCTGAGGTTTGAACCCGTATTCTGGAACATGCTGCACAGCTTGGAATAAGCACAGCCCTCCTTGAAGCATTACAAATCAAATGTGTCAGGGAGGGAAGATAACTTAAGAGTGGTTGAATTCAGTTGGCTTTAATGAGATCTTACTGCTTTTCCTCTGACCTTTCATTGTTGTATTTATGTACCATATATGAAATTATTAAGCTTACAGTAGTCCAGATTTGCCTGTGTGTGTTCCAGGTGTTATGGAAGTCTATACTGGTCACTTTTGTTTAGGTGTAATTTATATGTATGTATATGTTTTATTATTATCCTTTGCCTTTTATCAGAGACCTTTGGAAAAACAAGTAATAGTCTTAATTTCATAAATGATGTTAGTTTTAGTTAAAAACGTGCAGGGGATTAACTAAGATAATCGCCTAAAATCTCTTCAACTTCCATTTGCAGGGACTAAACTTATCTTTGCTGTTGTTGAATTTTGATATGTATTCCTCTTTTTAAAAAAAAAATCACTAAATATAGTAAGATTTCCTACAGCGTTTTAATTTAATTGCTATCTTCTATGAGTTTAAAACCACAAAATACCTATGTTAGAATCAAATGTATTCTACAAGCAGCAGAGCCAATGTATCTGGGAGACAGAGAAGCAGTGTTCACTGTGGCTTTTCTTCATCTTTTTCCTGCCTGGCTGATTTGTCCATTTCCTTCCTCCACTTGTTTCTTTTGATAACAAGAGAAACAGATGAAAGGAGGGTGCTTAGATTTTTCTAATCTATTAATAAAATCAAGAGAAAGTTGAAAATGCAAAGTACCTTTTTATCAGTACCAAGTAATTTTTTTAAGATACCCATATTTTTCAATCTGTTCTTGCTCCCTCTGGTGGCTCTTCTACTTGTAACCTATAGCTTTGTTTTTATGGTTTTTATACAACATGTATTTGTATGATTTGATATATTGGCTACAGCTACATATGATGATTTCATTAATTCTGAAACCTAACTCTTTCAGACCGGGCATTTGGCAATGGAGACATTACTGTCTCTCACCTCAAAACGAGCTGGGGACTGGTTTAAAGAAGAACTGCGACTTTTAGGTGGTCTTGATCATATTGTAGATAAAGGTATATTGGAGATTCTGCTTTGACAGTGTGAAGAATTAGTGAATCTTGCTAAGATGTTTGCTTTTCTTAATATTCATTTTCTGTGTTTAAAAATAGAGACGTATTTTTCTCAGCAATGTTAAAAATAAAGTACACAATTTGATATCAAGTCACTGGGAAATATTAGTGACTTTAATCTGTTGCATGTGGGATTGAAAGTAGTTTTAAGGCTAAACAGAATGTGTATGATGTTGCATATAATGTGTGTGAGATTAAAAATGGCTTGAGTTTAGACAGAATACAGATTACTGTGTTACGTATCTCTACAGCACACTTATTCTAGAGTAAGATCTCCTTTAGAGTCTTTTAGAATTATTTTCATGACTGGTATTTTTTGACTAAATATCCCAGAGGAAGTCAGCCCTTCAAGAAGAAATGTGGGGTTTTTGTTTCCTTATTTTTTTAAAGATATGTCTTGGTTACGTTTTTTGGATCAGCATCTCACAGATAGAAAAAGGGACATTTCTAAAATGAATTCTTGAGCTGAATAAAGCTTGGTCTTAAGTAAGCAGAGGGGTGGACAAAGGAAGGATTGAAGAAATGAAAGCGTTCAACTTGCACATGGTTTCAGACTTGTGAAGCGGGGGGAAAGTGTGCATGCTGTATCTTTTTTCTCTTCTACAAAGCACTGCACTCCAATTAAGGAACGTAGTCATGTGCTGTACAGTCTCTTCATTGTCAGTAGAAAATAAAATACAGATAGGTAATTTGTGGCAACAATCACAAACTTGTAAAGCCAAAATTGGAAGGTGGTTGGTTTTTTGTTTTTCTTTCTTTTTTTTTTTTTTTTACTTCGAGAAATGAGACATTTTGGAATACTGATCATGTCTTTGTGATTGTTTCCTAGTATTAGAGTTTTGTAAACTCTAAAACAAGGTTGATAGCAACTCTCTGAGTAGTTAGTTAGTTTGTTGTATACTTGGCTTTTGAAGACCTCTTACTGATAGTGGAAAACAGCTTCTTTTTTTTTGTTCAGTTAAAGAATGTGTGGATCACCTGAGCAGTGATGAAAATGAAGAGAAATTGGTTGCTTCGTTATGGGGTGCAGAAAGATGTTTACGGGTCTTAGAGAGTGTGAGTATGAGCAGATGCATTGCATTTCTGAAAACCGCTTTTTCTCAACTACACCTTTTCAATGTTACATTCTTTCAATATACAGTTACATAATACTATAATGTTGATTATTTTTTTTTAATAGAAGATACTAACTTTCTGATATTTATCAGCGTTTCTGGAATGTTTGTCTGAAAATTCCTTTTACCATTCTGTATGTATGTACAACTTTGCAAGTTTATTTTTTGTAAGAATAACTGAACGTAGCGATGGTTTTTCTTAAGTTCCTACAAAAAGCTGCTTTTTATGGATGTTGTTTTTGAGGCATGAGTTTGACTCTCTAGTGTGTGTCTTAGTAATAATGGATCATTATAGAAGCAGCATTTTCTTAGAAGCAATAAATCGATGTGTATTTTAAGAATTGCTACTTTTAAACATCAGCTGGCTAAGTGCTGAAAGAGAAGACTGCTCTGAGAGTCAAACTAGTCCTGTAATCAGTTGAGCGTGTATATTGAGATGGTAAATATTTTTTGATGAGAACTTTGAACAGAATTAAAATACATGGCACTTCTGTAGAGCTTAATTGACAGGAATTGTGAGCATATGCTTCTCTACAATGTCGTGTTTTGCTGAGTTTCATATTTTTACTCTTTTTGTATTGTGATATGGTAAGTGAGCAGAAGCATGTTGTGATGTTTTAGCAATATGTCTCCACACATCAGAAAGCGATGTTTGGGTTCAGAGTACAGGTCAATGAATCTTAATGAACCCCTTAAACCCAAGTTAGAGGGCAAATGGCTACAGTGATAACTTGTTTTCTTCACTAAAATAGAAAGACAGACTCAAAGATAGTGTACACTAAGGAAGCTAAAAACTGAGAAAGATGAACAGTTGCTGAAGTACTAATTCAAGGGTGCTTACTTAAAAATTAATGGCACCTAGCTCTTTACCTGCCATCTGAACAGTGAGAGAAAAATGTTCAGATCCAATTTCTTCTTTTATATTTGATAGATGGAATTGCCAAGCAACAGTAGAAGAGCCTCGTTTAGTGGTAGAGTATTCAAATTTGAACTTAAGGGTGGCTTGTGATGTAGTAAGACCCTTAGAAACTTGGGAGAGATGAGAAAATTCAACACACCATATCATGCAAATTTAAGAGGAGAACTTTTACTGTTTCTGAAAATTGATTCTGAATTTCAGTCAGGGGAATCAAGGAAAAACTTTATTTTTATGGTTGGATGCATAATAAGGTCTCAAAAGTGGAGCTGATGTCAAGTCCTAAAATTAACATTGTGTATATAATTGTATTCTGTGTTAAATTTTTATATATATTTACATACACATATATATGTACACACTTGGGACACTTGGCAGAACATTCTGCCACATGGTTTCTGTACTTACTGTGTCAGGGAAGATGGTTTTTATCTTTGGTGCCACAATTTTGTGTGATTAATTACAATGTGAAAACTCTAAGGAAATATTGGACAATGATAAGTGAAAGTTTACACTGGGTAATAACAAAGAAATGTGGAACTGAATGAAGTGGGGTTGTAGCGGAAGGGAATGCTTCTCTTTCGAGGGAAAAAAGTCCCATTTTTAATATTATTTTTTCCTCCTCTTTTTAGGTAACTGTGCATAATCCAGAAAATCAGAGCTATCTGATAGCATACAAAGACTCGCAGCTCATAGTTTCCTCAGCTAAGTAAGTTGTAACAAAAAGACATTTTTGCAGAGCACTGCACGATAGGGGAAAAAAAAATTGCTATACCAGAAGATTCTGGGAGGAAAACCCCCACAATTTCCACTGTTGCTTTTTATGAAGTAATGCTAAAGTTAATTTAGATGAGGGTATAGGTAACTACCTGAGTACTACCAATATGTAGTGCTGCTATTGTTGGTTCTGTGGAAGCTGCAAACTGTGGATTTGGCTCCTTCTGTACCAAATTAATATGAACACAGAAGAGGGCAGTTGGGAAACTACATTTATTTATTGTGTTTTCATTATTCTTAAGTGTTTACTGAAATGGAGTGTAACAGAATTGACAGTCTAACTAAAAATTGAAATAGTGAAATTATGTTCCTAGCTGTTCTCCCTGGCAAAGATGCTTGTACAAACACCACTAACACAGTTATCAATCTGGGTGAGGTCTCAGCTGACTGGCAGAGATTGTACCCCTCTTGTAGTGCTTTTCATAAGAGAACAAATTCAGCTGATAATTTGACTGCAGACCTTATTGGAAACATAATTTCATGGTTGTAGGTTAGGTATTTTGAGCATTTCTTTAAATAAAAAAAACCAAAAACCAAGCCACAGTTTACTATGCTATTTAGACCAATATATATTTTTGACATTTTTAGTTTTGTTTGTAATAGAAATCTGTGTTGTTGGTTTAACATCAAAGTAATGTCATGCAGTAGAATCATGCCTGTGGTCCAGTAGTGTTATGAGATTAAGGTTTTACTGCTAGGAAGTCACATGTCATTTATTTATTTCTTACAGAATGGAAATAGCTCTGAGGGCAGAACAAGAGAACATTTAGATAACGCTGTCAGAATAATGTTTTGCCTTGATGGTCAGAGGATATGAGAGGCTGGGTTTGCAGGGAGAGGAGATATCTTCTATAAGACCATGTGATGAAGTTGGAAAGAAAAATTAACTTTTACTCTTGAAATCTCAAGCTGATAAAGCTCTAAGCTACAAAGCTTTCCTGGTTTTTGTTTTCACAATTTCAGTTGAGCTCTTAAAAGATTTTATAGGTGGTCAGTTTATTATCTCTCCCTACAGACTGGGCGTCAGAAAAATTCTTTATAAGCTCTGTAGTTGAGGTTTTTTTCCTGGTGAAACAAGTATAAAGGTGCAATGTCCTGTATGTTGTGGAGGTAATTTTGTTCTGCATCTTCTCCCTGCAGAGCACTGCAGCATTGTGAGGAGTTAATCCAGCGATATAATCGTGCTGAAGACAGTATCTGTTTACCAGACAATAAGCCTCTGCCTCACCAGAATGTAACTAACCATGTGGGTAAAGCAGTGGAAGACTGTATGAGGGCCATCATTGGTGTCTTGCTCAACCTGACAAATGATAATGGTAAAACAAAGAAACTTCTGCATATTCTGTGTTAAAGCATCAAATAAATTACCCTTTTCTTATGCTGATTATGGTTTTTCCATGTACAGTGCAATAAAGCAGTTATGTATGGTAGATGCTTGCTTTACAGTAATCACTAATTTGTCTTTGCAAATTGGATGAGTAATTGCAAGTATTAAGTGTTGAGGCGTGCTTTGGCTAGGAGAGTCCTGCTTGTCTTTAGGGCCAAAAGGTTTTTATCAGTCTGCTTATGATCATGAAAATGAGTATTTTCAAAACTGAGCCTCTGAATTCTTTTTGTTTACAGAATGGGGTAGTACAAAAACGGGTGAACAAGATGGTCTGATAGGCACAGCTATGAATTGTGTGCTTCAGGTTCCAAAGTTCCTACCTCAAGAACAGAGATTTGATATTCGGGTGCTGGTAAGCTATTGTATTTGTTACATTAACATAAAATGATTTTCCCCCTTCTTCTGCATTTATCTACTCTGGCTCCAAATTAAGGAGCAGCCTCTACAGTTTTCATTGACTATATATATATTTAGTGAGGTACTTAAAGAAGGTTTCTGTAAGGATTTGGTGGCTTTGAGCTCTAACCATTTTCCCTGTGTTTGGTGGGAAAAAGTGCACTGCTAGATGAACAGAGATTTAGCTGAATAAGTCTGTGAATTGTCTCATTTTCAAATGCCTTTTCAACTTTAAAAATATGGTGGATGTTATTGTTAGAGATAAAGGCTTTGTCAAATTTACTTCAGCTTGTGTAAAATGGGTCTGTGTGGCCTAAGTAACAACAGTGAAATTGTGTATGTGAAGGGTCTTTTAAGAATATAAGCTGAAGGTTGGACACCTGAATCCCTGATCTATAAATGAAATATCACCTTTAAAAATGTTTTCATGTTCAGAATTGGAAAAATTGAGATGCCTGCATGCAAGATCTAGTATAGAGGAATCTCAGTTTTGCCTCATACTTCTTTAAATCCTGATCCCTGTGTCTATCAAACTGTTTCATAAAGGTGTGTAAGTAAATTATGTATCCTCAGAAAGATAATGCCTAAAGAAGACGTTTATCTGGATAGATGTTTTTTGCTAAATTATCCTTTTTTTAACATGGGTAATCCTCTTTTGACTCTCCAATTCTTGTAGGGACTGGGTCTGTTGATCAATCTAGTAGAATACAGTGCTCGGAATAGGCACTGTCTTGTCAATATGGAAACATCATGTTCTTTTGACTCATTCTGTACGGGAGAAGGAGATGATAGCCTAAAGATAACTGGACAGATTGATGCTGTTCAGGCTTTAGTGCAGGTAAGAAATGTGTTTTTCCTGTAATAGTTACCATTTCTTATTATCAGACTGTCAAGGGGGAAGGGAGAACTCAGCAATGAAGATTTGTCAGAATATTTTTCTGTTTAGTGTTTTGAGTTATACAGCATAGTGGGGGAAGAGGGGTGCTGCTCACAATTTTGACTTTCAGTACTGTACATTACAGAAACAGCTTTCCTGGTAAAAGACAGTGGTATCATTGTTATAGACATCCAAAAGCTGCTCTCATGGTCCATAAAGTTTTCTCGTTCCTATACAGTTTATTGCTAGTTTTCTTGTTCCTAAATGGTTTACTTATAGTTTTGTTTTAAACCAGCTGTAAAAATTGTAAGCTACTCTTGACTTACATTCTTTGCTTCAATAGGTTATTTTTGGTTTTTAAGTACTATCTTTTTGGGAGTTTGCAACTTTAAATTAAAAAAAATAATTAAGTATCATGCTTTATAAGAGCAGTGAAATATGGATGTAAAGACTAGGGATGTGAAACAGCATTCTTAAATGTTGTATTGACTAACTTGTTAAAAAAAGAAATCCACCAGTAATTTTGGTGAATGAGTTCCACTATGCAAACTAAAATAAAAGAACTGAAAGGAAATTACAGCCTTTTTATTTCAATTAAGATAATTTTATGGACGCTTTTAGCAGTTCTTCTATTTAATTATGTGAAATAACTGTCCAGCAGCAGACCAAAAAAATCAACAATAAAACTAATAATATTAAATATCTTAATGTATACAGCTTGGCAAAGAAATATTTAAAACTGGTGGTTGTATGGCTTGGGAAGTAATTCATAAGTGCACAGTATGAGATTGCTGGTTCTGTCACATCCTTGATAAGTCATTTGAAATTGCTATTTCAAATTTTTGCTTTTTACATATCAAGGGAAAAGCTAAGAGAGCAAAGAGAGGATAGCTAGCATGAAAAGAAAATGAGGATTGGTAGAGAACAAAAACAGACAGGAAAATATGGCAACTTAGTCTTCAAGCTGTGTCTCAAAGAAAACGATTAAACATTTACAACGCCCAAGAGGAGCCTGCCGACTGGTTCAACACTGGGGAGGGAGAGAGGCCTTTTCTGTAAAGCACAGTGTTAGTGTTGGGATAAATTATGTTTTCCTTTGAAGAAGAAAAGGCTATTGTTAAGAAAAGTATTGAAGACTAGCTGTATTAAGGGGTGAATTGTGAAGGGGAAATAAACTTTCAAGTATGAATTCAATGTGTTTAGGGTTTAATTCATAACAGAAATTCTCCTGAAATTTTCCTCATTAGCTATTTCTTGAGCGTGAGCGAGCAGCACAGCTGGCCGAGAGCCAGACAGATGAATTGATTAAAGAAGCTCCTACTGCTCAGCATGATAAGAGTGGGGAATGGCAAGAGACAAGTGGGGAGATACAGTGGGTCTCCACAGAAAAGCCAGATAGTACTGAAGAGAAAGATAAGAAGGAAGAAGATGATGAAGAACTTGATCTTAATAAAGGTACGTTGTCTGGTTGTGATGACCTCAGAAAAGGCAAAGAACTCCCTGATTGCATAAATTCCCACCTTGTCCTCCGCTTCCTATCTACATGCAGTCTCCTGGGCCGAGATTTCCTTAGTGTATCTCCCAGGTGAAACTGTTACAGGTCATAAGTAGGAGCATTTCAGAGCTGAAGCATGAGAAGTGGAAGAAGTTATGCTACTTTTTATTTTCTTAGTAGTACCTTCTATCAGTTCCTTCTGGAAAAAAAAAAACAAAAAAACAATAAAACAAAAAACCCAAACAAAAAAAAGCAAACCTGGGGATGTTCTGTGTAAGAAATATTCTGGAAGGGATGGCTTTCAGGCTTTTATCTTGTTCTTCTGAAACAGTCCTTGAAAGTTACCTGCCTTAATTTTGTTTCCCAGGGTATCATGACCCGTTCTTGTTTCATGCTGCTTCTAGGTTTTTCTTTCCTCCCCTCCCTGTTTGCATGTAGCTTCTTTTGTCCCCATCTTGTGTGCGAGTTCTTCTCACTCCATTGGTGGTATCTCAGGTACCTGGGTAATACCTTGATGTGCTGCATCTTTGGTAGTTTGTTCTAGGAATTTGAGTATCTCTAAGCTGAGTTATGTAGGCTGTCTCTGGAAAATGTATCGAGTCTGAAACGTCAGTCTTTCTTGTTTAATCATCTACTAGTAGGTGCAGTATATTACTTCTAATAGTGTTTTAATCTTCTAATAGTAGGTGTGGTATATTACTTTCTCAAACCTTGCTTTATATCCTTTCTCCTTTTTGTAGCTCCATCAGTCGGTGTCTGCAGCTATTTGTGGTTTGCCAAAAAATGCTGTGAGCCATTAGCAAAAAGTGCTGTGTCTGTTATCCTTAATACAATAATATCACATGAAACATATTTGTATTTTGGTGTGTTAAACATACAGTTTGTACATTAAAATGGCAATTAATCAAGTACTATACAATGAAATGCGTTGAAAGCGAACAAACACCATTTTTCTGTTCAAGAATGTGCTGCTGAGTTAGTAAGTACAGAATTGGTCTGATTCTTGCCTCTGAAGTCTCAGTCCAAAAGCTCATTTTGTTTGAGAAAAAAGAATTCTGAAAAGTGATAATGAAAGATTGTATTTGAAGCAGTAAAAGATACCAGCTGCTTAGAGAATACAATACACTCAGTTGTCTCTCTTTACAGCTCTTCAGCATGCTGGGAAGCACATGGAAGACTGCATTGTGGCCTCATACACGGCATTGCTTCTAGGCTGTCTCTGCCAAGAGAGTCCAGTAAGGGAATAAGTCAATAACTTGCTCTTAAGTCCAGTACAATTTTTGGTGAAGCAATAATTTGCAGTATTGAAATCGTTTTTTTAAATTAGGGTTCGATGTGAGCTAGTACATTGATGAAGCTACACTGATGTATATAGTTTTGTGAACAGTTGCCAGAGGTATTGCATCCAAAACAAATTTTCTGAACATCGGTATGTTTATCAGAAACAGTTGGAATTGAATATTTAACCTCTTCCACCTCTCTCCTCTTTGCTGTTAGTCTTAGCCAACAAATGAACTTACTTCGGAAAGGCAAAGGAAAATTGGCTCACCTGTTCTATAACTATAAAAGCTTGCTTTATTTTTCAGTAGTTTCAGTAAGCAAGTTAACATCAGACTTGTTTATTCTTTCTTATCAGTCTGCTTTATTTTTTCCTCCATCAAAATTACATGAAATTGTGTAATAGAAGGCTGAAGTTAAAAATATGGAATTCTAACGGCTGAGAACTTCATAAATTCTTCTGTCAAATATATGCTCAGATGAAAATGAGGTTCAGACCTGCCTGCCTTCAGGCTTGTCTAAATTTACCATGATGGCAGAAATGGTGTTTAACATGCTGTTCTGTACCTCTTGACTGATTGGCTTCCATACAATTTTAGTGTTTGGAGTAATACCAACAATAAGTTCAATAATCCGCAACCCTTACCAATTATACAGGGAGATTCTTTCCATGTCAGGAGAGCAAGCTGGTGGGGTTTTTAGTTCTTGATGATCTCGTAGGTCCTGGGGAGGTCTGATGGTAGTAATGATCTTTAATGAAAAAAACCCAAAACAACAACAAAAAGATTGTAGTAGTTATGTTTCATAGAAGCATAAACACCATAAACATATGAATATTGCTTAAGAGAGACTTAAATCATAGAGATGACAGCAAAAACCATCTTACTAGTGCTATGAATATACTTGTCATGTTGCATCTCACATGCAGAGTAATATAGTTCTGTGTTGGAAAAATATTTCCCAAATTAAAATAGATTGTTTTATTTCTTAGATCAATGTGACTACTGTGAGGGAGTACTTACCTGAAGGGGACTTCTCAATAATGACTGAAATGCTCAAAAAATTTCTCAGTTTTATGAATCTTACTGTAAGTAATATATATTTTAAATTGATGTGTGTAGATATTTTTGTAATTGTGTTTTCTGTTACTAGTCCATACATTTTTAGAAGCGTTTAACATTTTTCAGTTTGAGTCTTTAGAAGAGCACAGGATGATTTTCTGTTTTTAAATACTGAAAACCCATCTGTCGTTATTTTGGTAGTAAATGGAACAAAGCTACTTTCATTCCATTTGATTGTGACTGGTCAGGAAAATATTTTTGAATCCTCTGCCTGAATCTAATTGCTTTTACTGATATGTAATTCTAAATACTGAAATAAGCATAGCCCTCAAATATTTTAAAGAGGTATTACAAATGCTTGGTTGTTACTTCTGTTTTCTATTACATTTTCCAGTGTGCTGTTGGAACAACAGGCCAGAAATCTATCTCTAGGGTGATTGAATACTTGGAACACTGCTAGATACTTAACTTCCGCTGCAGGCAACTCTAATGCTGGAGCTACCCTTAGACAAAAGAAGAAGTCATGAAAGAAGTCCTTGAAGGATATACCAAGAGCATTCATCTGTGTCATTCGTGTTCGGATTTTTAAGGCTACCTGGTCTCTTAACCATGCATTCAGCATTTTCTAAAAGACAGTTACTACATCAATCTGCAACTATCAAAAATGAGGGGAAAAAGGTTCTGAGGAAAGTAAATAAAGAAACCATGCTGTTTATGATGCAGTGCAGTATTTAAATATTTTTTGGCAGGGTTTACCCTCCCTATCTTTTTTCTTGCTTTGTTTGTGACAAGTTTCAAGGGGAAAAACTTGCTGCTGATAGTGCAACTGCTGTTTACTGTTGAGCCACTGTTTCATGCCAGCCAGGTGCAAAGGCAGCTTAGCTACTGAGGTATCAAACAAATGTTCTAATAAAGAAGTTCTGGACAGCAGCACCGCTCCTATTTGAGTTTAATTTGCTCTTGCTTTTTTATTACTAGATTATTCCAAAATCATAAAATATAAATTTTTAAATACTTTTGTGATTTTAACTACTGTCTATATTTAAAATTTGTTGGAATCCAAAGAGGCAAGGATTGGATAGTTTATTTTTTTATACTGTTTTGATTGAAATTAGGTTGTTGAACTATTTCTCAGTTCTAAAACGATCACGGCCCATGTACTGTAAACTGATAGACCATAACACTTTGTAGTTCCAAGAAGCATGCAAACCTATAAACACACAAAGCCATTTGAGGGTATGTTATCCACAAAAGAAATAGTAACTGTAAAAAGCTGTGCCCTGTTTAAAAAAATGAAAGAAAAAAAAAAGAAAAAAAAATGTTCAATCCCAGGGTAGTTTACACTTCTAATAAGCAAAAACTTTTAAATGCTGTTTTAATTTGTTTCAAGGAAGCACTCAAGATGTATTTTATAATGCTCAATACAAAGAATTTGGATGTTTTAGGGGGAAGGATTTTAAAGAAGCTAAAACACCAATGGGGATTAATGTTTCCAGCTGACATAATCTTTCTATTTCATTCTTCTTGTAGTATGACAAAGTTTAAATGCATACAACACAAAGCCTTAAATTGCTGATATAGCTAAGATTTTGTTCAGTCTGAGGTCTAGTTCACAGCAAAGCATTGTGTTTGAAGACTTAAGTGGAACAAAGAATCCCAGAAAATACATGACTTTTTTTTAACAATTTTTTTCTTGCACTCATTATTCAGACCAACGGAATTGGTAATTATTTTTATTAAGGTGGTCTTGAATATTTGCAGACTGTTCTGAGATCTGCTTCATTGACATTTTTAAATACCTGTATAGGTAGTTACATCATGTTATTCCATTGAATTTGTAAAACTTGAAGCCATAAAAATATTAGTTCTATGTATAATGAGGGGGAAATAACAGGAAATCTAACCTGCTTTTAGATCTTGTGTTATCTCCATGTATAAAGTTAAGAACGCGTGCTTTTGTATCAGTGCCAGCTGTAAATTTTTTACATACAGTGGCTGCCTTCTATGTCTTCCTATTTTTGATAATGCAGATTGTTGGGAATTCTGTAAGGAAGTAACTGATTAGCGGCAAAAATCCTATGTTGGTCATACTTTTTTGCGTTTTCTCTCATCACCTTCTAAAACTTAGTGTATCAGTGTAACTTAGAAAAGTTTTTGAGGTTGTATTCCCCTTTGTTTTAAAAAAAATAAAAAAATCACTATTGAGAGCGAGGGAGAAGTTGTACTTAAGTGATCTACATCAGGAGGAAATTATTGAATATTTTGCCCGTCTAGTTTTCTGATTTTGGAGATTTTCACTTGTAATGGGATTTCAAATTAATTATGTAGCTTTCTGTGGAGAGATGGCAAGAGAAAATAAAATACAGATGTGATGATGGGGGAAAGCAGGGACAACTACCTTTCTTTGTTACACTGGTAATTGCTTGGGAATTGATTTACCTCAGTGTTTAACAGTTTTTTTTTAAATGTAACTAATTGTCAAGCACTGACAAATGCAGATTTTTTTTTTTTTTGAGGGTGGGGGGAGAAATCACCCTGTGAACTGCAGTGCATTTTTCTGTGTTAGACCCTCAAATAACTCTGCATTAAAGGGTACTTGAGGCCAACTTGCAAATTAAAGTTTTAAAGTAACTTTTTTTCCATTGTAAATATTTGTGTAAATACTCTCAATTGGAAATTAGAACAGTAGAGTACTTTTCTGAATCCAATCCTATTTTTATTTTATACAGTATTTCTCAGCTGTGATCTTTGGAGCAAAAGCCAACGGCAGGAAAAATAGTTTGTACCAGTTTCATGAAGTATGTCTTTGGGTTTTTGTAAATAATTTTAACTCAAATAAAATTGCTACTTTCAATACATATCTTGTCTTTTAACATGCAATAAAACACTCCTCTGAGTGATTGCAGAAAGAAGGCAGTGTCAGGTAAATTGTTAAAAGGAAAAAAAAAAAAAAAGGGAGGAAAAAAAAAAATAATAGAGGAGCACCCTGAAGGTAGTGCTCTGTTTTTCACTGGTGTGTTGGGACAGCAAAATTCAGTGCCTGGACCTGAGGCTGTGGTCAGTCAAACCAGCTAAGCCTTGAAATTTTCTGGAGATGATGTGCTCAATCTCTTGATACATTTTGGAGTTCTCCACACAAGCTGCTATTGATCTTTGAGCAGAAGGGGCATGTAACAACTCTGAAGAGCTGTGGTTAGATAACAAAAATACGCTGAAGCGTAGGGGAAATGGGGCAGTTCTTGTTATGGTGGTACTTTTCACATCATGGAGGATGTTAATGGCTTCTTTCTTCAGTGAAAAATGAGAAACTTACCATGAGCATTGCTCTGTTTATTAACATGAATGATGCTTTAATTTCAGGATGGATTTTTTTCCCATGGATTTTTTCTTAATTGATGCAACTAGATACAGGTACAATATGCAATAATTCATGAGCTGTAAAGCAAGTTGAATGTGATGTGTCATCTCATGGCCACTCTTAACAAGGATCAGCATAATGTAACTATTTCTGTGCTGTAAACGAATGTAACTGGAGTTTGAAATATGGAGCAGCATGTTATTAGTATGTGGCACTGTAGGAGGCAAATACAGCTTTATGTAAGCAAATGTTTTCCAAAAAAAAAAAATCACCTGGTAAAAGTATTTTCTCTTGGTTACTTTGTTGGTAGATATGTAATGGAAGCATTATGTGTGGATGATTTGAGATGACATCAGCATTTTCAGATTAACAGGACAATTGTGAAGCTTCTATAGAAGATTTGGGAGTCATAGCCTTTCACATAAGTTATTTCACTTTCAGACTGTTTTGAAATGCATGATATGCATAATAACGTGATCTGGCATGATGTGTACAGCACTGATTTATCAATGTAAAAGCAGGTAGTAGTGCTGGAGATGATTTCTCAAGCTGGTCTAATGGAGTAGTTCTTGTGCTGTCAGCAGATTGAGTCTTTCTGAGCAGAAGATTGGACAGCGATCACAAAGGTATAAAAGCTTCGTTCTTCCCCCTCAGCGGAGCAGCTGTGCCAAGCATGCAGCTGTAGTAGTGTGGTTCTGCTAGGGAACTGAATAATCACTGCATAGCCACTTCTGGGTGGAAGAGAATTCTCATACCAATTTTAGGGCGCTACATTTTTTAACTTTTTCTGTAACAGAATATTCTAATGGCAGTTTTTGCTTTTAACCGTGTTTCCAGGCTCAGGTACCTCACTGGATTGATAAAGATGTTTTTGGTGTCAGATGCACTAGCGAGTATTCCGTCTGCCCTCATTTTTCCTGTTTGGATGTCAGTAATTCTTCCTTTGAGTAAGCAGAAGTCAAAACATACTTGGTTAGCTGGGGCTATTACCAGGCAAGCCCACCTGGCTTTTTCAGTGAAGTTTTTTATCATTTATGTGGTACTTTTCTTGTTTAAAGGGCAAGGAAAACAAAGATGTGTACTGGAGCTCAAAAGATAAAGAGGACTTAAGTAGCTGCCATTCTTCTGCATCAGGGCCTTCCTTATAGGATGGCTAATTGGGTTTTTGAAGGTAATGAGATTGGAATTTGCCCTGAATCCTGCTAGCCAAGTGTTTTCAAAACCAGGCCAAGGTAATTCTTGATGCTGCTGCTTCTCCTCCCCTGTGTAATATGTTAATTTGTCTTTGGGTAAAGGACACTACTGGATTCTTTTAGCTACATGGAACAGAAGCTGTTCATGCATATTCTTTTTTTACCTGCCCTAAAGGTCCCCTATCTAAGGGACTGTAACTTATTAAGACGTTCGTAGCATTAGTAGGTGCAGATAGTCTTACTGTAAATAAAAGCGAAACCTTTATAAATAATGCAGCTGCTTGAAGTCCTTATCCGATGGTAGATTGATTTACTAATGCTATAAGGATCTTTATTCCAGCTGTGAAAATTGAACTTAATTTGCAGCTATAGGTTAAGCCTCAGGTTGCCATGCTTGGTATGTGTCGTGGTTTAACCCCAGCTAGCAACTAGGTACCACACAGCCACTCGCTCACCCCCC
>NW_010972665.1:9571914-9584165 GCF_000737465.1 Haliaeetus leucocephalus
ACCGATGACCCCCCCCCCCCCCCCCCCCCCCCCCCCCCCCCCCCCAGTGGGATGGGGGAGAGAATTTGGCGGGGTGGGATGGGAGTAAAACTTGTGGGTTGAGATAAACAGGTTAATAGGACAGAAAGGAAGAAAATAATTATTATAATAATAACGATAATAAAATGACAGTAATAATAATAAAAGGATTGAAAGATACAAAACAAGTGATGCACAGTGCAATTGCTCGCCACTTGCCAACGATGCTCAGTTAGTTCCCAAGCAGTGATCTGCATCCCCAGGCCAAGTGCCCCCAGTTTATATACTGGGCATGATGTCACATGGTATGGAATATCCCTTTGGCCAGTTTGGGTCAGCTGCCCTGGCTGTGTCCCCTCCCAGCTTCTTGTGCCCCTCCAGCCTTCTCGCTGGCTGGGCATGAGAAGCTGAAAAATCCTTGACTTAGTCTAAACACTACTTCACAACAACTGAAAACATGAGCGTTATCAACATTCTTCTCATACTGAATCCAAGGTGTAACACTATGCCAGCTACTAGAAAGAAGAATAACTCTATTTCAGCCAAAACCAGGCTAGTATGGTATGTATGTTTGAGACAACAGGCACTTTCTGGTGAGGCAGAGAATGTTGTAAGGAGCCCTGGAAAAAGCAGTCCTCATTGGGAGGAAAGTGAACTACACTGGAGACTGCCTTAAATTTGAAAGACAGACATGTTCATATCTTTCACCTCTTGTCTTCTAACCCCCAACTTTTGCTACTACGTGTTGAAGTTCCATTTCATCAGTGTAGAGGAGTAAAGGCCAAAGAATTTCTTGGGAAAAAGGAAAAGCTAGACTACTAAATAATAAAAAGAGTTGTTCAGATAGTAGTACCTATTTCCTTTTAGGTCCACAGTGTAGACTCAAAATTCTGGTCTATCTTAGGTTATCCAAAGTTATTTAGAGGAAGTTTTGTTGTTGGATAAATACTAATAACAAAAAAGTAAACTCTGCAGAGTAAAATCAGGTGATATGGAAAAGAGGACTCTTTGGAGTAAAGGAAAGAATAACAGGAATTTTATTTAGATTTACTGTTTAGTGTGGGAATTTTAAGTTTCCTGTATTATGACAGAAGATTTACTTGTGTCTCTGCATTTATTTTTTTTTTTAAGTGGGGAGGAAGAGAGTGAATCTGGAGAGTGTAGTGGCTTAAATTATTTTTTTCATTCCATCTGTAATGCTGACCCTGTGATTGTGTCCTAGAACAACAGTTCAGTGTTGGTCAGGTGAGTGAGTAATAATAGTTTGTGTGTGTGTTGCTCTTTTCCCTGAACTTTCTAGCTCTGTCACTTTACCCTCTTAAGAGGATTAAATGTATTATCAACACTGAAAATGAGGAACAAAGACAGTGAAAAGAGGATGTTTTCCTAAGAGGAGAAAGATTTGAGTCAAAGGTGCACCAAAGAGCTTATGCTTAATTGTGGAGATGAATACTTACCACCTGGATAAATATTTCTGTTAAAGACCAAAAGCAGACTTCTTCAACAGGTTCTTAACTTGCATTGATGTTTAATCAGTAGAAACCAAAACTTGAGAAAAGCTACAAGGGCTACAATTTGAAGGAAATAAAATTTTTAAAAAAAGATACTAGAAATAATTTTACTTTTTTCCAGCCAGTAATCGACTAAAGAAATTGTATTTAACTAGCCTGTTTGATAGGAGAAGGACTTGTGAATGTGGCTGTGATGTATGTCCCAGTGACAGTTGCTGCTGTTTGGTTTCCTTCTGCATTACAGAATTCTACTTGGTGGAAAGCAAACCTTGATGAAAAATATATGGGTATGTATGTATGTGCATACGCACGTGCGCACACATAAATATATAGTTGCTTTGTTTCTTTGCTGTTAGCAGTACCTAATGCATGAAAATCAAGGTGAAGGGTGTTACTGCAGAAGTTTGAATGAGAAAGGAAAGAAAAGAGTTGCTTTTGCATCAAATGAGACCATTCAGGAGCTATGCACACACCTTACTGCCTCTGGGGATGATGGCAAAGTTGTGGAACTTTGGGGTTTTTGTCATGGGTGTGTTGTTGGCCTCTTATTCCAAACATCTGGCTCTTGAAAGCATTTCTGGGGCAAAAAGTTTTAAAATGTCCAGCCTATATTGTTTTCTGGTCTGCTGTTTAATTTATAGTCTCTGAATGGAATTTAAGTACAAACCATAAGGAAAACTTGCAGTGAGATCACTTTGTGTCACAGCTTTACTGAGGCATGAATTTAGGTTCAAAAGGTTGATACTCAAGTTACTGAGCCTCAAAAAGTAGTTTAGTAATATGTTACATAAACTGCTGTATAACATCTGGTGTCATTTTGCTGGCTCATTTTGAATTTTTGTCTTCATTCAGCAAGGAATTTTAAGGCAAAGCTAGCTTATCCAAATTAAAAACGCCATCATTTTTGTCTAGGTTGAAGTGCTATAATGAAATTACACTTTAGCAGCAGAAATGGAGCATTGTAAATTAAATAGAAGTGATGCAATTATTGTTTATAGTCTCCTTTGCCCTAACTATTTTTAAAACCTGGCAATAAATTTTTAATAAGAAAAATTTAATCTTCCTAATGGAAAAATCCGATTGGAATTTGTGTGCTGAGTATATTCATGCATATTGTACATCCAGTTTTAAAATGGAGCTTCATCTTGCAAAACAGCATTTTTTTACTTGTGATATCTTAGATTACAAAGAGAGTCTTACAGAGGATTTTGCAAGAACAAATTTGTAGCTGTTTTATCCCAGGTGATCATAAAATTTCTTCCTTTCTTATTTGGTGTAGGTTATAATGGTTCTTCAGGTATCATTTCAAATGTGACACAAAACCAAATGTCATTTATGTTTTCCTGTAGAAATCAACTAAAATTGCTGGGTCAAACCAGTACTCTAGGTTGATTTGCTAGTCTATTAGACATCCAGTCTAGCACTGTTAAAAAAAAAAAAAAAAAAAAAAAAATCATTCTGTTGAGAGAACTAAATCGATTTTTATTTCCTCACAATAAGACATAAATATATGGTTATCCTAGTGTTGTCATACAGTGTTAGGAGGTTTATATGAAGATGAAATATACCACAACTGTAGTTTTATGTAACACTTGTGATTGGCCTTCAGAAGTTCTCAGGAGAACTGATTTGCACTGTTTCATTAACGTACATAATGTAGCTTCAGCTTTTTTAAGTCTTCTGAAAATCATTTAGAATGTGCTTTGGTTTTTGAACTTTGCTAGCTGGGACCAAATTAAGTGGCTCTTAAACCACAGCTGTCTATACGATCCTACCCTTCTCTGTGAGGATACGGACTGGACACGGTTTTCAAAATCTGAATTCAAAGCCTAAAGTTATTAACCTTAGTCTGTCCTGCATTATGCTGACGTTCTTTAAAGCTGAGCTCAGTCTATTTACCTTTTTTTCTGGGAGAAACCCTCAGCAAATGCTCAGTACCTGCCTAGTTCTCAGCAAGACCAGAAGTCCTCCTACATCAGTGTGAGGTCAGACCTAGAGGAGGTTGGCTTGGGGAGGCTCATGTGGCCAAGCCTGTGCACTTGAAATCCTCTGAGCAGGGGCGTGATGCCAAATACGTCTGAGGAAGCTGGCATGTTTACAGGGGTTTTGCTGAGGTCACTAGAAATGGGTGTCTCAAGCTCTGGCCCAGGAGCTCAAGCTGTTCACAAAGGAATGTGCAAGATGAAGTGGGGGAGGGTACCTGCTCAGGCTGTTTCTGCTGAATACCAGGTCTTGCTGATACCAGAACCCCACTGTTTGTTTCCTGGGCCCGACTTCAAAACCCACCTGGTTGCTGAGCCATTGCTAGCCTCATTCCAGTGAGAGAAGCACGCAGCACCATTGGAATGTACTTTCTCTTCTGGGTCTAGTAAAAGCCCCATGCATTAAGATGTTGGAAATGATAAAACCAAAAGACCTGAAGGAGTTCTGTGAACCCAGACTTCACTAACTGCTGTCATACGTGAGATTCTACTTAGACTTTGTGAGTATGTGGCTTTACTTCCCAAACAGGAGTTGTACTCATAGGGAGGTGGAGATCATCTCCCTTTCAAACAGGATTTTAGGCATATGTAAGACAAGAATATCTGGAAGAGCAGGATTGTTCTGCACAGCCTTAGTCACTGTCTTAATTGATGATGTTTTCTCAACACCAGTAAAGGTCAGATTATTTCAGGAGTCTGTGGAGTTGTTGATGTCCTGGAGATAAAATAAGAATCCTAGAGATTCAGACTTGTGAAAGAAAATGATGTTTCAGCACTAGCACACTAAAAAAACTTGTCATCCATCTGTGACCAACAGTGGGCACAGAGAATACCTTTAGTTAACAAGCTTTCCCTGGAGATAAAATCAGAGACAGAGAGGTCTGACGGGGTGAAGAAGACCTATCATGCAAGTTACGATATATCAGAAGCTGGATCAACGTCTGGGCCTGGCATGTGGTTGCACAGAACTTCCTGTTCTGAAGTGTCAAGTATTTCTTGTAAGAACAAGATGCCACTGGGGGCTTTGAGGGGCTCCAAATGGGCTAGCAATTAGCCCGCGTGCACCTTTCGCTTCCCAAATGAGATTCCAGCAGGTACCACGTGCCCTCTAGGATTAGGTTGCTATCTCCCAGCATGTTGGAAACTATCACCTACAAACAGTTGCCATGAAGATTGGATACACTACTGCAGCGTAAGTAACTTGGTTGCAACACTGAGAGCTTATCAAGATACCTCTAAGGTCAGTATTCTGCCTTACGTTTTGGCAGTACCCAGTGTGACATCTGCAAACATGATGGCAGGCTCCAGAACAACACTGGCAGTAGGCTGCTGGGTGCTCTCTTCGGAAGCTGCTTTACTCTCTTGCATTGAATGCAGTTGAAAATTGTAGTACACAGCTAAGAAATCTCTTTACCTCATTCTCTTTATCTCTTCCCCCATCTCATTTGAGTATCACCAAAATAAGATTTTTACAAGAGAAAAGTCCTTGTTGCGCAGAAGTACCTGGGAGTTGGTCTTCGGCACCAGGAAGGAACTTTAATTCTATTCTATTCTTGTTCTAGGGGAAAAAAAAACCAAAACATCCTGATCTACTGAAAAAACTCTTTTAAAATGGCTACTGTTTCAGGATGCTGAGGTTTGCTTCCATCAGCCTAAGGTCCAGGCTGCTCCATGGCACTTGGTTTATGGCCCACCTTTCCAGTGCCAGTTCCACAGAAATACTAAGCAGATGTGAAGTTATCAATCCTGAATTTTCACATCATGGTAAGGACCAGCACTGACTGGTCTGCAGAGCAGTAGTAGAAAAGAGGAGGTGGTATACTCAAAAGTGAACTCACCAGCTGTGATGTCCAACTGTAAGAATAGATACTTGGTAGAGTGCAAGTTGTTTGAGAAGCTGTGAAACCCATAGTCTCTTGCTGTCAATGTTTTAGAATAACCATCATAAGCATCAAACTGCAAAGGAACAGAAAGAAGATTACAGGTCTTTTGCTCTTTTTATTCTCATAGGGAGAGAACCAGGAGGCCCAGGAACATTCACAACCCAGCTTTGAACACAGCTTGCCAAAACAAGCTCCTCAAGATCTCAAGAGTGACAAGTAGTCCTCTAGCAGGTTTCATGCTGACTCCTTTATTTCTGTAGAAATACAATAACTGTTGGAGGCATGTTGTGACTCTGCCTCCTCTGATCTCCCCTGCAGCTGGCAATAGCCCCGAGGAATTATCTCGCTGAGTTTCTGTGGCTCTCTGGAGCACTTGAAGGGTTGTTGAAGTACCTCCGAAGTCCTGCCTTTGTGATGCTCTGCCCCGTGGCAGTAGGGGAGATCTGAGATCTGCGCACTTGGCTCCAGAATGCCTCATTTCTGCAAGGAGCTCTGTGAATGCACCTGGAGCCTTATGTGGGGGATGCAGCACAGGGAGAGCAGAGGAGTTCATTGCTACTCAGAAGCTGTCATACTGGTTTATGCTGTCCTAGTCACACTGGCTGGGAACTGTTCATGTTACTTCATAACAGGTACCGCACTCTGGTCAGACTGCAGAAGTGTTCAAAGGAGATCATCTGAACTTACAGATTGTTGGTAACCATGTGGGATTTGGGATGGGAATATGAGGTTTTATGAAAGGCAAGTGAAAATAAGGTTTAAATTGTATCCTGCATAGGGTTAAATGGATTATGAAACATGAGAAAAGTCACCACACCTGCTGGAGTTCACAGACAACTTTATGAAAGAGATCATGCATGAATGTAGGATGTCTTTAGTTAGCTTCCTTACAGCACGTCTACTTAAACACAAGATTTACTAGAGACATCACTGCCAGTGTTCTGGCAGACACACAATGCTCTTAGTCTCTTACTCTTGTCACTATTTGCAAAGGATTTGAAGACAGAGAGCATACTGATTTAAAAATAGACTTCTTGGAAACTTGGTGAAGGGAAAGTGTCAAAGAGATGCCAGTGTCAAAGCATGAACTGTATAGGTATGAACAGAGCTGATTATCAGTGACTATCAGGCCCAGATGGTGTGGACCAAGAGCCTTAAAGCAACTCAGTAAATGGCCATGGTTTATAACATTGTCACTTGGAACTAGAGGAAAGACTGTGACCACAAGCTTTCAAAAGACCTTCAGAAATAGTCCTACTAACCACAGGCTAGCAAGTTTAACTTCATTTCAAAAGAAATTGCTAGAAGTTATATGCTCTAATAAAACATAGGCAGCTGATGAGGTACTTGGCTAAATATTGGGGGGAACCAGCTGCTGTAATATTAAGAGAATCTCTAAGTAAGCATTGCTCTTTAAAACTCCAAAGGAGCCTGCAAGCAAGCAGACAGGTGTGACACAGTTAATATAAAACCATGCAAGTGTTGGTTGAAAGGAACATGGGAGATCATCTAGCCCAGACTAGTGCTTTAAGTGAGATGGGTGGGTGACCAAGCTAGTTCAGGTCAGCCCTGGCTTTGTCTAGCCAAGTCTTGAAAACCTCTAAGGATGGAGATTACATAGCCTAAGTAACCCACACTAGTGCTGTACTACTCTCCTAGTGGAAAAAAATAAGGTATACTTGTCAAACCAAAAAAAATTTTTTTTTTAAATGAAAGTTTTCACTAAAGCCTCTTAGAGACCCTAAGCTATGCATAGAGAAAAAGGTCCTCTATTGGACTGATAACCTTCAGTTCAAGGACTTAAAAGATGAGCTGAGCAGAAATAACAATCACATCCCTGCAGGAAAGGAGGACACTGCTGAGTTAGCAAGGGATGTGGGCTGAGTGCTGCACTGTTGCGTGGGTTCATGATTGACTTGACAAGAGAAGTGTGGTGGGTAGGAAGGGTTATGGACTGCAGGTGTCTGGCAGTCTGCGGGTATTTGGTTATTCATGATGGTCAAATACAAAGCTGAATGCAAAGAGCTGCAGAGGCTCTAATGAATGATGGCATGATGAAAAGCCCAATGAAACTAGTCACTGATAAATGTAAATTAATGCACGTGAGAAAAAATAACTATACCTACATCAAGTCAAGACTACAAATTAACTGTTGCCACCAGGAGAAAAAAAAAAAGTCTGACTATTCAATTTCAGCAGAGGGCAGAAAGACAATTGTAACATTAGCTGTTATTAGGAAACAAATGGAAGAAGAAAATGGGAATCATCTTCATATCACAGGGTGCATCCATGATGTTGCCTTGTTTTGAATACAGCATGGATTTTAGGAGATAGCAAGACAGAGGCAGATACAAAACCCAGCCTCTTTATCTTCCTTTCTTCTGCTTTATACCCTGAATAACCAGCAATATGGAATAGCCAGAAGAGGTTAAATAGCCCAGAATTCTTCAGCTTGAAGAAGAAATAATGACTGGAGGTATATGACTGCGAACAAAAAAACTCAAATATGATGTGGAAATCGTTAATAGGAAATTACTGTTTTTCCCAGGTATCTCCTTCATTTTTACAAGAGGGAGCCCAGTCCAATTACCAGGTAACAGAATTTAAAATAAGTAAAAGGAAGTACATTTTAATACAGCACAGAATTAAACTGTGGAACTCACTGCCCCACAATACTGGGAACTGTTCACTGTGAACATTCTGCTACTAAGCATTAGCCTCAGCATACCAGGCAGCTAAAATTCACAGCAGTGCATGAGGGAGTAGTGGCAGGTCTCTCTGGTGTCTACAAGAACTAGTCTCTCCTTTCAAATTTTGCATGGTCCCCCCACTCCTTACTGTGCCATTAGTCTGTGGCAGTGCATATGCTCTCCAGTGTGTACATGCAGCAGGAGCAGCTTTGCTTGGAGCCTAATTCCTCAATTACCCAGCAGTGCCCCAGACACCACTATGCTTCAGGATTAGCTGGGTTTAAAGAGTCATGTCCCTGGCTGACAATCCCAGAGTGGCAGACTGGCCAGACCTTGGCTCCCCTGTGGGGAGGGAGAGGGTTTCCAGCCCCACCGCCAAAGCACTCTCCTTCCTGTGGAAGGATTTCCTTGCATCTTCTTGGATGGTAGCATGGGTCTATTTCCATTTCTTCCATACTTTTGGTGTGTATTTTTGAGAGCTCACCGTATACCCATTTATCCCCTTTCTGCTTCACTCCTAGCTCCAATTTCCCTTTGCCCCTCTGCTTTCTCCCAGCCTCCACATGCCTACCAACCCCCCTATAAATAATTTGTATTCTTTTTAAAAATCATTTGAGTCCCCTCTGAATTATCTGCTACACTCAGATTGCATTTCCAAAAATACTAAACAAATACATGCCATGGCAGCAGATCTTGCTCACATTTTGACCCTGGGTAGAGTTCCAGCTTCTGATGGCTGGAGATGGCTTCAGTTCAGTGGTCATATGTATCCCCTTGAGCCGTGCAGGTCACATGAAACCAGGCTGGCGAGAAACCTCCTTAGCCAGCCTTTCTGCTGCTCACTGCTTGGCACGTCACACATGCCTTTCAGGGGAGCTCAGCTCTTTCTTTAATGCTGTTCTCTCTGCAGCTTCCTCAGAGTGACAGGGAGGGAGCTGTGAGGTGGCTGTCCAGCCACGGAGATCAGTGAGGGGGCAGCCGGAGCTGCGGGCACGCTCCCACACACCCTACGAAATGCTGGGCTCAGAGCAGTCTGTATGCTGAAAACAGCAGTTCACGTAAAGTGGCAATGCTGAGCCCAACCCCTGCACTATGACTGCTTGTTCTGAGTCCATCCAAGGCTGCATGAGGGCTTTAGCATAGTTAGGAAAGTAAGCCTTTAAATTGGACTCCTTAAACTTAACTGCGTATGGAAGTGACACAAATTCAGACAGCAGCTTGCAGAAATGTATACTGCTCTGGTTTAAGTCCAGCTCTATGTTAATTATTAAGGAGTGGTATTTTTAGTCAACATTTGCAATGGATTCCACATGTCTGAAACCTTGTTCCCATTAAAGTTCATCACAATGTCAAGTATTTAATTAATTTTAAACTTTATTTTAAAGGTGTTACTGCAATTAGTAGAAATGTTTGTAAAAACCTCTTTGATTCCTTTCCTGCGCCCTCCCCACTGGATAGAATGTGGGAGGCAGGACGAGTTGGTTTACAAAAATACGGAAATTCTTTCAAAGAAATGTATAAATGTCTTCAGTTAAATTCAACAAGTAATCTGCTATTCTGCCAGTAACAGATATATACTTTTTAAAACAAGTAAATAAAAAAAAATAATAATTGCAACACTTGCAATCTTTTCTAAAAAAAAAATTTAAAAAATCCTTAAACAGTTGGCAGCTCTTTGTATCATTTCCCTAAATTCATAGACTAATTTACATGTAAGAGTACATTACCATGACAACTTTTAAATCTTGCTAAATTCTCTTTTTACTACTTACTACTTTTTTTTTTGCTCTACTTTCTTCAAGAAAAGTGATCCGTAGTCTGGATCCTCCTACACACGCAAGGACCTTCACACTGTATCTCTAATTCTGAGTGCACTTTGAGTACTATTGTGACAATGTAACGTAGGCTTAAAGCATGTTACTCCCAAAATCTTGTTTATGAAGAAAGAGGGAACAAATAATATCTGGAAAGGTAAGAATTTATTGTTAGTATAACTGAAATCTTAAGTCTAATCTGAGTATCATTATTAGTCCAGACCTAATTATTACAGAAAAATTAAAACCACTTCTATACAGAAAGAACTGCAATAATAAAAATAGTAATATAGTTAAAACTGTGATACTCACACTTCCTAGGTTCTTCCCCCTTTTCCAGTGTTCTGCTCACCCTGCCACTGCTTCTTGGGGTCGTCAGGTTGGTGGCTTCAGCCCAGTGGTAGGGGTGCTAAGGCTGGTTACCAGCACACGGGGTCTTTTGCTGGGAGGATTGTGATGTTGATGGCTGCATCTTTCTCACTCCAGGATCCACCTGGAGTCTTTTTTATATTTGCCAACAGGCTTTCACGCCTTGCTGTTTCATCACTGCAACTCCACATGATATCCAAATTTACCATCTATGATACATCTTGCATACGCTAGAAACTTGTTCTTTGTTCTGTTATCCATAAAAAGGTGGTTTTGTCTAATTCTAGGTCTGTATTTCTTTTTAATGGAAAACAATTGTTGATTTGTTTATAGCTGTGGGGTCTCCAGTGGCAAGCCTGTGCCTCTTTTTTTGTCATCTTGTGCCTGTACTCCTCCCCACTGCAACCTGTGTCTCCACCTCTCAAGCCCTCTGCTACCATCCCAGGCCTGTATTTCTCCATGCTACATCATTTTGTTGGTTGTAAGTATCTTGTTCTGCACAGAACAACTACTTGTTACTCCTGTCTGTACACAGCTACGGTGGTACCATACAAGGATAAGCAAAAGTAAAAACAAATCATCTATAACCATATGGTCAGAAGAAAAAATGCTGTTACAGCTAAGCCAAGTTAAAAGAAAACTTGCAAGCAGGTCAGCAAATGTTCAGCCAAAACAAGCCTGGCATGACTCAGTGCTGTGGCCTTGCAAACTCAGTGCAAAGCACATGGCCTATTACTAACAGTGGCAATATCTGATACAGGGCAACCGGTTACAAGCAGCCAACTGTCGCGTCAGCAGAATGCAGTAAGCGGTGCAGCAAGTAATGTTGCTGTGTTACATTCCAGCTGCAGTTACAGTAGTGCCTTCCCTGCTGACAAAAATAAGGCTGGCTGTACAGGTGCAGAGCAGCAACATCTGGGATCTTAATTACTGCTCATACAATAAAAGAACCTAGCCTGGTGTTACAGTCTTGCTCCAAGTTGGCTGGGCAGATGCTTGAGTGGAAAAATAGCTTACTGGTGAGATCAGCCTGTTCAATCCAGGGAAGTGAGAAGCACAGCTCGTTATTAAAATAGAAGGCAAAATGAGGCAATTCCTCTGCCTGTCAAATAACTGGATAAAGCTTCTCAGAGTCTTTGCTCCACGTGCTTTGTTAGATTTGGTTACCCCTGTCCTATGAGAGTAAAAAATTCTTGGCAGAGGAAATGCTGCTTTTACAAGTACCAAACACCAAGCTTTTAAGAATTAATACTATGTAAAGAACGTACTGTGTTTTTACAAAAAGGTTGTTGAAACAGCCCAAGTTGCAGACAGATTTTAAATAATACTTTGCATATTTTCAAGAGCAGCGCCCGGTTTTCACTGGAAGTGCAGTGAGGCTAGGTATCTCTCGGTAGCTGCAGATGAACTTCTCTGTAAACAGGGAAGAGAAGCAGTAGTCCCTGGTGTGCCTCCAGCTGGGAGGGTTCGAGGCGTAGCTTGACTGTTGGGAGACGGTCGTTTGTGCCCAGCCAGAGGCCTCTCAAGTGACTTCGACCAAGGGTCCTCTGAAGTTCCCCACCCTGGGGCGCTCCAGAAAGTTCATCTAAGCCACAGAAAGGCAGGCTGCATCAGTTAAAACTTCATTAAACCTGCAGAATGGATGCTAAGCCCCTGCTCTAGTTTAATTCACAAATGGGATTGAGTAAAGCGTTTACTAGCTCTCCCTGACCCAAATCCCCCAAGGCTCGCCGCGTTTGCTCACGAGTTGTGAGCTTAAACGTCTCTGCAGTCCTGCTTCTAGGCCAGGCTGTAAAATGAGGACGCGTGCGGTTCCCGGTCGCAGCGATCGGGCCTCTACGCGAGGCGAAAGGTGTTCAGATGGCAGCCGGCCACTCACCGCCGCCTGCGGGTAAGCCCGCCGACCCCTGCAAGCCCTGGCCTTGCACCGGCCCGGCTGGCCTGCTCCCCGCGCTGGCTGAGCCCGGGCCGGCGGGCCGGGCCA
>NW_010972665.1:9584460-9587146 GCF_000737465.1 Haliaeetus leucocephalus
GTTGGCTTCTGTGGCAGGCGGGGCGCGCGGGCGCTCGGCGCTGACAGGAACCTCCTCGCTCTCCCCTCCCGCCGCGCCTCAGCCCTGAGCAACTCCTCAGGGAGGGCTGAAAGGAAGCTGAACAACTTGTCAGGGACGGGCGAAAGGAAACGCGTCCAATAACATTTGTTTGGCTATGTTAGTTTCTCGCTGCTGCTGCTCCCTCTAGGTGCGACGCCGGCAATTGGGGGGACGTTACCCCCTAACCTGAGGTGCCACCCGAGCCCTGAGGGGGGGCGTCCTCACCAGCTGCAGCCCCACCTCGTCCTGAAACTCGTCCCCGGCAGCTCTCCTCAGAGTTCCTCCGGCAGTTCAGGCTGCTGCGTTAAGTGTGAAAACCGAGATGCGCCAAACGCCTCAGATGTCCACGGCATGCTGAGGTGAGCGCCGAGCACCTGTGGGGTTGGAGGCTGTGGCCCCGGCACGGCACTGAGGGATGGGGCCATGCCACCCAGCGAGGCTGACGGCCAGCCCTGTACCACGACAGCATAGTGCCAAGTCCCGCCAACAACCGTCAGAGCTGTGCCGGCAGCCTAGCGTGGACCTGCTGCTCCCCAGCGGCAGCGAGGCAGCAGGAGCTGGAGGCTTCCAGAAAGTTCCTGAGGCAGGTAGGCAGGCAGGGCTCTCACTGCCCCCGTGGCAGCACTGGTGCTTGCAGGTGCTAGCCAGTGCTTTCTTCCCCTGGGTTTTGGGGAGAGGTGACAGCCCTATGCCAGCGCACAAGAAGGAAGGGACTTTGCTCTACCATGCTTGTGCACCGTGGCCATTGCCCTGAGGAGGGCCTTGTGGTCAGCACTGCCTGCCAGGCTCACCATGTGGCCTGAAAGGCTTAAAAAAGTCCAGGTGTTTCACTGCTTTTATTTGCTTTTAGTAACCACCAGAGGGTGACATGCTGAAATTTTAACTTTTTAACTACAGAAGTGAGGCGTTACGTTCTTTAAAGGTCAGAACTCATGATAAATTTCTGCAGGTAAAGAAGATGTTTTCTCTTGTGAGCTATTGATGAGCTAGCGACTCCTCTGCTACTCTCTTGGGCTGTGTTTGGTGCATACTAGGCACAACTAGTTGTGAACTTCCTGTGGAAACCCTTTCCCTCATGGAAAAACAATGATCTGGTAAAGCTGAAACTGTGGGAAAATAATTGTGAATTCTCCATTTTCTGATGTGGGAAAAAAAAAAGAATTAATTTGAACATGGTTGATACATCCAGTTTCACTAATGTTTACAGGAATATGTTTATTTAATTTACTCTTCTGTTTAGAAATTTACATTCATCTTTTTCCTTAGGAGACCAGACAAAATGTGTAAAACAAGTTTCTAAATGTTAACAACCACATTCTGAAGGTGTGTGTTGTGTCTCCTCTGACCCAGAGGGAGATTGTGGTCCTCTGGGCTGCTGTGTCATGCATCTCCCTTCAACCCTGCCTACTGAGCCATTATCTTCTCCATGGCAGCAGTGTTTGATGCCACACAATTTACTTCTTTCCACCATACACTACACCGTCCTTTTCATCCCAGTCGCTGTCCTGTATGCCAGCTCATGATCTACTTTCATTCTGTGCAAAGCCTGAGGCTAAGGCTTATGTGTATGCAGGAGTAGCCCATGGTAGGACCAGTACGACTGTGGAAAAGCTAGATGTGGAATATTAAGTCTGAACAGTACTGATGGTTTGCTGTACGGTGGAAATTGCTGTAATTTGTAGATTTATAGATGTTGCTGATGTGAAACAGATTAGATTTTGAGTGATCAATGTTAAATACTCATATTTCTGTAGATATTAGAAAAGAACTTGTGTGGTCATTTTGGGCATAATTGGCTACCCATAGTAGACAGCTATAAAAGCTACTTGGTGTTACATGTTAGCTGGGAACTTACCAACAAGTGGATCCATGCTTAATGACAGGATCCATTCAGTTGCAGTTACTTCAATATTGAACACTGATGTTCCTGTAGGTGTGAATTCTGCGTGAAAGGACATAAGCATCAAACTGCAAACTAAACGTGAAATAGACGTGGGGTCCTAGGGAAGCTCCAAGGCTGAGGAAAGCACGCTCTTCACCTCAATGAAAAGAAAACAATAAAATGAAAGTTGAAATGTTACTATTTGGGCCTTTAAAAAAGATTTTTTCATTGCATGTGCGCAAATGAAATGATAGGGTACTAAAAAAAAAACCAGTTAGTAAGTAGCTTTGACTAGTGATCAGCATGCTCGTACCATTAAAGATCTTTGCATAAAGCAGAAAATGGCCTAATTTAACACTGAAGCAACTAAGCAGGTGATGGCTGGAGCTTAAGCAATTAATAATTAAGAAGCAGGAGAGAGAAGACACTACCTGAGAAGAAAACATGCTGTGTAATGTAGAAGCGACTGCTGAAGTGCATACACAGTGAAGATGTGACTTGGATACTTTGCTCCTGGGCAGCATTTTTTTCAAAATACTGCTGTGTTGCAGATTTAAGACTCCAGTGGAATATAGATTAATAGAAAGGGATCACTCTTGCAACTGTACTCCTTACTCAGGTTTCGAAGGTTAGGAAGTTTTTGACTTCTTAAGGAGTTTCACTGCCAAAAGCACTTTTTAATTTCTATGGTGTCGTGGTTTAACCCTAGCCACCAACTAAGCACCACACAGCCGCTTGCTCACT
>NW_010972665.1:9587617-9648581 GCF_000737465.1 Haliaeetus leucocephalus
TGAATCCAAGACATAACCACTATACTAGCTACTAGAAAGAAAATTAACTTTATCCTAGCTGAAACCAGGACATATGGTTAGACAACAACTTAGATGGAATACACACCTTGTTTTGTGGTTTTTTTTTTTCCTGATCCTGTCCATTACACAGGGAATGAAAAGGGCTGTAAGTGGTTCCTTGCTAAAATCCAGGCATGCAGTTTCTATTTTAAAACTCAAGTGTATGTTTTTGTGCTACAATACTGCTGACTTTGCTCTAGCTATGCATAGTTCCTTGCCCTCTGTCCAAGCCATTTTTAACTGCACTGTTCTGTTTTAAAGAAAACTGAATTGGAGAAGAAACATGCTTCTAATTCAGTCTTTTTTTTAACCTCAGTGGAGATGGAAATTGAAGCTGCTCTTGAGGGAAGAGTAGTAGATGGACCAGAACTACTTAATATCAGAGTCATAATTCATGCTGCTTACATCTTACATAGAAGTACAAATTGTACTGTTCTTGAAAGTTCAGTGCTTTTTTCTCCCCATTTAAAACAGGGATTCGATCTCTTCATTTTGGAAAAAGAACTCAGTGTCTTCATTGACTTCACAGTACAAACTCTTCAAGCAAAACCTGACTTCTCTAAGGACTATGAGGTAAATGTTAGCTTGATAGCAATAATTAAAAGCAGAGGTTTTGTTTCTGCTGAGTTACTTCTTTTCTTATGCTATGTGTTTTTAGGTAATAAAACACTTTGTTACTAACTTCTTATATGTACTCACAAGTATAGGAGGGCTTGTGAGTAGGCTGCATTTGAGAAATTCATTTGCAGCTGAGACAAGTTCCTAATGATTATTTTTAATTGTTACAATGATGGGCTCATCCCAGTTGCGGTGAACTTTAGATTGACCCTGCCCAGTGGCAGAATCCTTAATAGCCTAGTCAATTCAGGAGGAGTTTCTCTTCTAGTGAAAATTAGGAAGGTAAAAAAAGGGGGAAGTCATAATCTTGTGGATCCATGTGTGCTAACTGTACTGCTTCCAGCTGTTCATCATTGCTCCCTGGCTATACTTTCTCGCCTTCTCAGCTTGTTTATCCAATGACAGCCAACTGAGCAGTCCCTGTACAACTCTAGTTCTGTTTCAGAAAAAAAAAAGTCAGATTCACTTTGACTTCAACAAGGCCAACAGCTGATTTCGTTAACTCTGCCTGTCATAGCTAAGACGCTGGAGCTGCGCTCTTCTCCCTGTTTTTAGCTGACATAATGATGCCATCGAAATGTTGTTGTGTAAACCAAGCTGCAGTGTGTTTGCAGTGTTAGTGCTAAAGTGGCTGGTCTAACACTTCCTTCTAATTACAATTTGCACATTGGAATTCTTTAAGCTGAAGAGAATTAGTAGGGTAAGCAGAGTTGCTCCTGACCTTGGAGCTAAAGGACATGGCCTTATCGTCCACCCAGCTCCAGAGCTGTCTTAGAGGCTTCCTTCATAGTAGAAGAGCATATGAGAGCCTTGTTGGGGTAGTGGCTGTCAGCCTAGATGAATGTGTATGTGGCTAGGAGGAGTGTGGTGGCAGTGGAGATTGTGGTTGGTAGAGGAGTTGACACTGTGTGGACACCTCTGATAGAGGCAGTACAGTTTCTTAGCTGTTTTCTCACCCAGCTACAGAGATCCCCCAGAAAACTAAAAAGGCCTCTAGAGAAGATTATATTATTGACTGTGTTCTGATATCTGTACTTCAGCACTTCCTGAAAATTTGATGCAGTACAATATATGAGGCAAATAGTTCATCAGGCTTATAGCAGTCATCAAAGAGATTCCTTGGGAGTGGTAGGGAAGGGAAGAGGTAAATACTTGCCCAGACAAGCTTTACAATTTCTTTTGTGACATGTAGTGTACAGCAGAAAGAGGAACCAGATGTTTTTCTGTGATAACCATAGTTTCTGAAATGAGAAACAGCAGGCAGGAAAATTCAGCAATAAAAGACAGGAGTATCTAGCCACTGTAGTGAGCTTTTAAGCCTTTCAGTGTTATGTCTTCATAACTGAAGTGTTACCATGCATAGATGTTGTTTAGGAGAGATGTAACTCAAAGAATTTTCACTCTGATGACCTTTGATGACTGATGTTCTGCAACAGAGAATGCTGGAATAGGGAGCACAGACTTTGATTCTTTTCTGCTTATCTCAAAAATCTGCAAAAGCTTTATGTTTTAAGTGACCCTCAAAATTGCAAGCATCTATTAGTATTAGGTTCCATAGGAGATATGTTTCTCCTTTCCTAAGGCCCTCTGAATTTCCAGTGCATAATTTTTATAAGTCCTTGGTCTAGATCTTCGTCAAAACTTAGCTGGGGAAGATGGTACATGACCATAAACTGCACCTCTAAATGCAGTTATTCGGTTGAAAACAAATGCCTCAGTCCTTCCCCCCCACCCCCCTCCCAAACCAAAAAGGCAAAATCCAGCTTTTATGATTAAAATAAATGACAATGCCCTTCTTCAAAGGAAAGTCGCTGAGAAGTATCTGCATTTCCTTTGGCATAAATACAGTGTGGCCTACAGATCACAGAGCAGTGGTAGCTGCCTGTGCATGTGTCCTCGAGGGCTGGACAGCTCCTCGCTAGCTCACTTTGCTTCTCACCTGCCCCGTACAGACCTGCTCCTGGGGCACTCAGACAGATGGTCCCTAATGAGATCTATTGGAATAAGAACGGAGGTGGCGCAGATGTATTTTTGTGAGTTTCTCCCTCTCCTACCTTTCACCTCTTGTCTCTGAATTGCCAGCTCCAGAGCATAAAAACAAGTGATTGTTTTTGTAGGGAAAACAAGATAGAGAAACGATGCTAAACGAACAAGCTCATTGGTAACCTGTTTGTTTGGAGCAGACATTGCAAGACTAATTGGCAAAGAAGCGTGAAGCAGAACTGGCTGGCAGGGAGCCCCATAATGCCCTGCACTACGGCCCTTTCTGCCTTGCTTGGAAGAAAACATGGTAACTCACATACACAGCCTTGAAATTAATCCTATTAGACACTCTGCTGAGAAAAAAAAGAAGAGGAATACAGCTTTCCACTTTGATTAATCCAATGCAAATCTGTTGTAAAGACACCCCCTCCCATTGTGCCTCACATTTCCACATGCTCTTGAATAGAAATGAGCTCAAAACTGTTGGGAGCTTCAACTGTTTCAGAAATCTAGAAATCTAGGAAGATAGGAAGAGGCTGTGACAGCTTGGTCTGCTTTGTTTATTCAATTAACAGACCATCCGAGGAATGGAAGATTTATGAGAGATCAAAAAGGAGCTGTCACTGTCCTCACTGTCCCCTGGTGGTTTTCAGGTTTTCAAAAGAACAAACCATCCACTCCTGGGGTGAGGGAAAGACCTTTTTCCATAACTGAAACCCCCAGCTACTGTTTGTCCAGGCCTGTCCTCCTCTTTCTCAGACCCATCCTAAGGCAGGTGGATATTCATGGGGATCTCTTCTCAGGTACAGATGTGTTATTACCACCCTACAAGGTGGACACCAGTCTTGCAGTGATTATTTTTCGTCTCTACATTAAAACAGAAAAGCAAAGGATGAAGTGAAAAACCTTGGTGCTTCTCAATAGACTGGGAAGGGGTGGTGTTTTTCTTAGTGAACTTCCTGGTATTAATGGTTTTAGCTTGAGGAAATGATGTGTATGCTATTGCACTGTCTGTCTGCTCGATTATTCTCTAATACCATATGAACCCATTAATGGCATTGAGCTCGATTGTCTCAAAGACAGAGTTTTTGTAAATGCCATGGAAGCTGGTGGCTGAATAAAGGGGGGGAAATACCCCAATGGGTTCTTCCACAGAGGGCAATACTGACAGATTTCAGGTTGTCTGTGTTCTCTTTGTCATCAGCCAACTGTGCAGGCAGCACAGGTTTAGTCCTGTACTGGCTTTCCCTTCCTGTCGAGTTATCACAAAAAAAGATGGAGCTGCTGCTGCTACTAAGAATGAGGATAGTGGTGGTGGCCCCAAGCCCATAGGAAACATGTTGTTGATCCCACTATTCTTGTTTCTAAGGGAGCAATAACCGATTTTGGGCTACTTGATTTGAGAATTCAAAGTACCTTTAAATCAGCCATGCTAACAAATTTTATGTTTTCACTGTCTAACTCTCCAACACTCAGAACCTTTGGAAATTTTAGTTTGGTTTTTGGTCCTCCCCCCCCCCCCCCCCCCAATTAATTCTTTTTTTGTCTGTTGCGCATGGCTGTTGTATAAATAAGTCTTTAGTGCTTTCAATTAAAAAAAAAATAAGAATAACATGACTGAAATAAGAACCTTCTTTGAAACACACTCCTAAATTAAAAGAAACCCCTGCAAGAGGAGAAAATGCTAAAGAGTAAAAGGAAAATAATCAGATTAGGAGATGAAATGTTGTTTCAGTGTTACTGCACTGAATATTAGTAGTGAGACTTGCAGAACCTGTGTGTCATTGACAAACAGCATTTTTTTTAAGGCAGAATTGTAGCAACCTCATAGACAAACTCCACATTTGCAACAAAGTGAGAAGAAATTATTTCAGGTCGAGGAAAAGGATCACAGACCTTGCTATATGTAGGAGGGTTTCTGGCAGCAGAAAAATGGAGATTCTTTTACTTTCTGTATTCAGCAGAAGTGATAAGAAGTGGGTGTATCTGCTGGATTTCAGTCCATCCTCATTAGTTCTGCTCCCATTATGGTCTCTGAAATGCAGGGCTTGAGAGGAGGCAGTGTTTGTGTTTCCTATTGCCCTCTACAGGGTCTCAGAAGTAAAACACCAGCTTAAAAATAGGGAAATATGTTGTATTAAACATCAAGTAACAGCAATTTGCACAGTATAAGAAAGCTGAAAAGATCTTAATAAGCATTATTTACTTCTGAACAATACACTGCTGCCTTTCAATGACTAAGCTGGAAAATTTCATATGTGAGTAACTTATTGATTAAAACAGCTTTTAAATAACAACAAAACTCCACAGTGATCCTTGCTACTTTCTGTTATCACTGGCTGCATTGCAAGCTCAGCGATACTGTGTGTTTTGTGAGGCTGGAACAGGCCGAGATTGCTAACATTCACCTCTCTCCCCTGGCCTGAAAACAGAGTTCTTGTTTTCATAACATTGACATTTGAATCTATGTAATTGCTGAGAAAACAGCATATTCTTATCTTTCAAACAGTATTTTTTAGTGTGAATTTAACTCCACTTCTGAAGAGCCAATAACATTTGAATGCTTTCCAATTTCCATTGTAATTCATGCTTAGAAGTTTACTCAGGCTGGAAATCTGCAGAATAGCTTGGGTTACATAAAAGCAAACATTACAGCCCTGAATGGGAATCCCTTAAAATCAATGGGACACTTTTTCTATTCACTTCCATAGATCTTGAGTCTTGACTGTTATTTGCTCTTTCTTTGGACAAAAGATTTCAGGCAACTACTTGCATGTTCACATTTGTGTAATGTTCAATTTGTTTCTGGTGGGCAGTTGTAAAGACAGGGCATGACCCTTCTTTTGGAATAGAGACTTATTATACAGTAGGAATGATGCTTCATATCAGGGAAAACTCTTTTACTCTGTAACCAACTTTGAATGAATTTTGAATTATCAAAACACTGGAGTTCATATGTGTTTCAGCAAAGACTGGCCAGGGCTTAACAGCTGAAATTTCTACCCACATCAAGACTTAGTTTGTAAAGTACCTAGTGAGCAATAAATTCACCACCCCCGCATTTTGTACTAATGTCCTGTGTAAGCAAGCCCTGAATCTGCTCTAAATCATGTTGCTTATGAAGAGAGAGGTCAGAAAATAAAAGTGTATTAGAAAAATAAACAAATGCAAAACTCTAAGCAGTATGATGAAATATGATATGTCTGTTGGCACAGGACATTTTATTGCTAGATATTGCTATAACACCAGAAGACCATTGAAAATCAACACTGAAATCAGATCTGATTCCTACCTATATGTTCTTTTACGTTTGGGACTTTAATAATATCTGGCCATTTTCAAAATGAAAAGTGATTGGTTGGTGGTTTTCTTAAGGCAGAGTTTTCCTTTCTCACATAGATGAGTAATTAAATTCGTATGTGCTTGTTTTTAGGTATCTCTGAGCAACTTTTTAATACTTTTTGTGTTTTGACAAAGGTACTCTTGGCATAGAGGCAAAAAGGACTAGTACACATCAAAATAACTGTGTCTATCATGTTGCATCATTAAGAGAACAGGCTGATAAAATGTGTCAGTCTTACACTAGACAGTTATGTAGATAAATTGCTGTTGACCTTCTATCACTTTCAGTGATCCATCCTTCTTTTAGGAAAATGGGTAGGTGCAATTTCTCTTTCAGGAAAGATTTATTGTCACATAGATGAGGGGCAGGGAAAATGTGAACCAGTCTGTTGCTATTTATTCCCTTGCCAGTTTAAATCCTTAGGCCACTCTATATTGGCTTTGTTATACCTATTACTGCCAGATATTCATCACAGGATTTATTTTTCCATTGCAGTCTTCCTGCAACTGTGATAATGAATTTCTTTTACTACCTTAATGTCTTCAGAACATGCAAGTTTAGAACTTGCAAGTATGTAATTCAGGAGGATTTCGGAAGAGCAATTAAATTTACAATTGTATTTTGGAAGACAGGATCATTGTGTATCTTTTTCTTGCACTGTAATAAGTAAATCTGTGACACAAATCTTCACTTCTATGTCATAACTGTATGGAGTGACATTGGAGATATCATTTAAATCAAAGTAGTCTGTAATGCTGAAGTTCAAATCTAAGATGTCAGCTATGAAGTCAGGCTCCTAGCATTTATTTGACTGCTGCGATAAATTGACATGTAGGTTGGATTCCTGAATCTACCCCAATTTTGTCTTTTTTTAACTTTTAATGGTGGAATTGTCTATAGCTGCTAAAAAATTATTTCTGTGGCATAAGTGACTCTGCAGGTTCTGTTATATTTTGTTCCTTTTATTACCACACTAGTTACTGAAGCTAGCATATAGTGAGAGCCACGCTTGGCTCCTGCCCTCATCTGTAATCAGGAAGATAATAAGGTACCTTTAAGTGCTCTGCTTTCTTTACCCCTCTTACAAGATGAAAGTGGATCAATAGAGAATTCTATAGCAAGCCGAGCTGGTTTTGTAATCATAATGGCTTGCAGTTGAATCAGGTAAAATTAATTTACTCTAATTGCTTGCTTATCTATTGTGGTTATTTTTAAGAATTCTGCTTCACAAAATATCTCTTCACATGAATACATTTTAAAGGAAGTATGACAAAGCATTTTGTAGCATAAAATGGGTTTCTTTGGCATGCGGGTGACAGCTGAATGCCATAGTGAAACATTCAATAATTGCACACAACTGGGGAAACCCTGGTGGTCCCACTGGGATCAATTACAAAGTTCGGGTCATTTGCAGGTGAGTGGCTGAGTAAGTAGTTAATTAGGCATGTACACTAATAATAGGAGACCTCTGTCTCTTATAGGAGACTGAGTGCATAGAGTGGGCCTTGTCCCACTTGAATAGTTCCTCCATTAAAATGACTGTATTACCAATTGGACTTCTCTAAGCTTGTTTTCTCTTACATCAATATCCATTGTGTTTCCCTTGTCTTTTAATGACCTTACAATTGATCTATTCTCTCTTTGATCATGGTTAGCTGACTGGGGTTGGGGGGGTGGGGTGGGCAGTGTTCCATTGCAGTCACCTACTTGTTGATTTTGCTTGCTGATCAGTTCCTTAGATTAATTGTTACTAATTTCCATGGATTTATTTTAAGTTAGGAGATCAGAAGTAGAGTTGAATGTCAAATCTTTACCAGTAATTAGGAGGAAGATGGAAAAAAAAAAAATCAAGTTGAGTTCATATGAACTATAAAAGGCAAAATACAAACTGTGACCCTGAAGTAGGAAGAGATTTTATTTTAAAAAAATTTTACTAACAGAAGTTGCCATTTCAGGTTTTATATTACTTTTGATGCTGCCAGGTGAATTTGTTTCCCAGACTACTCAGAGATGCTGAATTAGTTCTGTTGAGCCTACAGAAAATTTAGACTTTAAGAGTAAGTTACTAATATGATCATCTAGTTAATCACTCCAAAAGGTAGGTAATGATGTAGGTATTCAGTGTGTATTCATGGTGATTCACTTTGCAATTATAGCCTCCTTAGGCTGAGGTACGGGAATACTTTTTTACCTGCAACCTTTTGTCATCTTTGCTTCTTTCACCTACCCTGGATACAATTTTAACTGACATAGGGCATAATAATTCTTGAATTAAAAAACCTCTTAAAGTCTTTCTCTTGAAAACTAATTTACTTTAAGTTTTCATGATGTTCTATTGCCTAAAATATTATGGGAGAGGGTCAATGGGAGTTGTTTGCAATAACTGAATAGCTTGCTGAGTCGTGATTTTCTAGGCTTGAATGACTGTGCAGCAGGTGTATTTCTGTAACACATTATTTTAACGCTGTTGAGTTAAATTAATAATTTGAATAGTTCATTCAATGTTTTTCTAGTAAGTGACTTGCAAGCATTCACAAATGTACAGGCTGTGCTAGAGGATGTTGCTTGGTTGGAGAGAAACACAGTTATGTTTCAAGGTGGGGGGGAAATTTTAATCCTTGTAGACCTAGTCGTGAGCCTGGATATGCCAGTCTAACTGACTTCAGTGAGTCTGGGCTGAACTCTGTCAACCAATTTAATTTTTAAATTTGAGACACAAAGGAATTAAAGGCTTCTTCATGTTCCACACTGGGCACGCTGTGTGGATGATCCCACTTGAGATCTTTCAGGTTTTCAACCCCACAACACCTGGTCACCATTTAGCCTTGTGCACTGATGCCGCAGCCTTACTTAGTGAGTACTGTAAAGTAGGAAAGCTGAAAAGTAAGTACAATGATTTGGCCTTTTCCGATCTTTTATGATTCACCTCACCTGCCTCCTCTGTATTACTATTCTGAAATGCTCAGCAGAGCTGAGGAATTCAGTGTGTTCAATAGGGTAAATTTGATCCGAAATGCTGCCCTGCTGTGTGAATATGGCTAATACTCTATTCCAAACAGTTCACAGTTTCCTCTGATTCATGAGTGGAGATTTAAAACTATCCAATGAAACATTTCTCCCACTCACTCTTGGCTTCTGCTGATCCTTCAGAGTCAGTTTCCTGAATTCTAATGTACTTCCATGTGAGCTGGGGCAGCATAAGATGCATAAACATTCTGTTGTGAGTGCTTATGATTACCTCACAGAAGACAATGACTTTTATGTGTATTCTCCAGCATTCCTTAAAATGTGCTGATCAGCAAATATGCATGCCTGTAAGCCAGTTCAGTAGAACAATTGTGAAATAGAAACACAATAGAACACAAAGCAGACTTATTGTAGGATGGGCGTTTTAGAGTTTTCAAAAGCATCTAGAGAATTTTGGAAAACAAATTCCATTGAGAGTCAAACGGATTTGTATGGTTAAATCCTTCAGCCATTTTGGAAAAACTTCTAAATGAATAAATACGGGGAAACTGTAAAACAAATCAGTGTATTCACTCCCAAAGGACGAAAACAAGTTCAGGAAATATATAGACTTCACATGACAGCAGGCAAAGCAACCTGAAAAATTACAGATGATGGAAGAAAAAAAAAAGACTCCCAAGTTCTTTCTTATTTTTTTAAAAATTTTTTGTTGTTGTTCATTTTTTTTAAGAATACCTGTCCCAGCTGATGGCTAAAGGCTGGATTGACCTTAAGTGTAACTGCTGTGACTTCAGAGGTTCAAATTTCACTCCTGATGTTTTAGGGAAATAGATTTGGGGCTGGCTGGAGTATATAAACCTCCATTATCCTGCAGTGGATGTTGTCTCCTTCACTGCTGCCTTTCAAAGACTATATAACACTGTGTTATATCCAGCACAACCATATCAATTCCTTACTTGGGAAGACGATGTTTGCATAGGCTGGTGTTTGTCTGCAACCTGTGAAGTAGAGTCTAACTCAGATAATTTGTTGTCTGATATATACATACCTTAAATATATATGTACCTTAAATAGGATGAAGCCCTGAAGCCCTAAAGCCCAGTGGAAGCCCAGTCAAATGACAGTTTGCGGTATGCACCAGATATATTTCTCAAGAGTACTTTCTGCTGAGATGACATTTCTGTTACTGTGTTCAGTCCTGAAGAAATTATATGCTCATCACTCTGAGTTCAAATGCTGATGGCAGTGTAGGTATGGACATCCATCCTTTATATATTGTTACTAGAGTGCTGGTAATTCTTCCCCAGTTCAGATGGGTAAACCAATGGAAGTATATTGTACGTATTCTTGGATTATTTTTAAAACAAAACAGCCATTTTTCTTGTTTGTATTCCAAGAAAGGTCTGAAGAAAACCTGAGATTTTAATATGTATCATAGCTTCTCTTTCTATGCTTTCTGAACCCATACAATATGATTGCTTCATATGTTCAATTTTGTCTCAAATGCAAGGCGTTTAATTTGTTTTTAAATAAAGGGCAAGTTTTCTAATGGATAAGGATGTAAGAGAAAAAAAACAGTTAAAAAGATGAGAAATCAGGATAAACCTGTCATTCTCTCTGCATAGGCTGGTGAAAGGAAATGTTTGGACTTGTTTTTTGCCTTCTGCACAAACATTGCCCTTGTAGCTGTTGTGGTAGATAACTAGATGATGGTTAGTTTTGTTGGAACCAAGTCCAGTCCAAATTATACTAAGAGTATACAGATCCCCAGGGTATTCTTTTTCGCATGGGGTGTGATGTGGCAGCATAGGAGATCAAAAAACTGATTATCATGACAGCTAACTATTTGCAAAGTTTGAGGGATATTTTGTGCTCTTCTCTCTTTCTCACTGGTGTTTGAATTATTTCTGCCATCTTTTGCTAGTAAGAGGGATTATTTTTTCTAGTGCTTTGATACATTCATAATTATTTAGACCATTTAATAGAAAAATAAATAAGCATACACCCCAATTAAATTAGCCCCCCCCCCAGCAGTCTCTCAATCTTAAATATCTACAGAGCCAGTTGAAGAAACACTGTGAAACAGAAGACAGGTTCTTCCACCCTTCCAGTCAATAAGCTAGTAGAAGATATATCATATGGGACAAACCACTCATTTTAACAACAACAACAATGTACGTTTTTTATAAATTAAAAATATCCTATTCCTTACCTCCAGAATAAATACAATCAATAGAATTGATTCCAAGGTCAGCAAATCTAGCAGTGTACTGAATGGGAAGCTGTGACACTGTGCAGTCCTCCCATACTGAAGAATAAAATATGGTGACAGAGATGGAACAGGGTTACCTTGGTACCTTCCCAGGCATTTACTGCTGAGTAAGCTATCCACCCCCTCTTTTTGAATTTTAAGACAGGATGCCTGGCTGTAAAACATGAAATAAGATAGGGTACCTGCTGTCAGAGTCCAGTAATAATGGGAAGAAAGGAATTTTTGAGGAAAAAATGATGAAAGGAGAGGGGAAAGGCACTTTCAACTCTTGAAATGGGGAAATTGTAACAAGGCAGTGAAGTTCTTTAAGGCAAGTTGTAGTTCCATCAGCCTGGAACTGGGATGTTCTGAGGCCTGGAGTTTGTAGAAGTCTGTAGAAATTGCAGGCAACAGGAAGAATGGAGGAAAAAACGCAGAGATGTATCATATCATCTCTCTGAGGGAGAAAGCTGAGAAAAGATGAATGTTTTGAGTGAGAGAAACAGACTAGGACTGGGGAAGGATATTTTAGTCCCCTTAGTTCAGACGGCTAATTTCATTCTGAGTGAGTGAATGAGGGACCAGAGGGAGGGCATGATGTTCTGGTTTGAGAGATTGGTTATGAACTTTCAGAAAGCAAAGAGACAATAGGAACAGAAATGGTGTCACAGGGGGATTTAAAGAGAGAGGGAGGGGTTCAGATCATTTAAAGAATCTCCTCCAATTGTATTAGCAACAGAAAAATGATTTAATAGAAATTTATATAAAAGTCCGACTTCACGGAATTCGATGGCAAGGTTCACTCTATTACTTAGTACATGGATGAAATGCACACAGGAAAATGAAGTTAGAATCAAACTAAACTTATGTATATAGGGACCCAAAATGTAATAGGGTAAAAAGGAATGTTACAAAGAGTTAATTTCTTGTGATTTGTGCGAAGACTGGGAATGTGGGAAAGGGTAAGGGAGACCCTCCTGTTGAGTCACGAGGTTCAGAGTAGACCCCCTTGCTTTCTAAACTCCTATCGGAGTCTAGGTACGGCTGGATTGACTCCTAGTCCCAGACCTGGTCAATGGTTTATATCGAAGGGGATTATGAGTATAGTAGCAGCCTAAAATTCATTCACAGTTGAATAAAAATCACGACCAAAACTTAAGTATAAATTTGAAAGTAATAACTTATAATACACTTGCTATAATATTCTTACTATAGACTATTCATGTTAGTACACACATGTGCATAAAGACACTAAAAGATATATGTATGAGAGAGTAAAAGAGAGTAAAAGAAAGTGAAAGAGAGAAAAAGAGGTATACCTGTTAAAAATTCCCCCCAAGATCAGTGAAAATATTCACATTGAATGCTTCAGCATCTTTCTGAACAGGTGAAGGGTCAAGCCTCAAGGAGCAGAGAGAATCAGTCCAGGTCATGTTGACTTTCGGTGACAAACCTCTGATTTTTGCAAACAGGAGGGTCTGTGAGTTCTGAGAGGCATCACACTCAGAGGGAGATGCTGGTCACAGCCCACTGCAGTCCAGAAAAGCTCAAAAGGCCTCACTTAATACCACTGTTTATATATTCAGGAGATGATTGGCTTTTTTCATCAACAAATTGCTGGAATCCCAGCTGCGCTGGAAAGTTCTGAGACTGTCTGAGAATAACTTAAAACATAGATATGGGAGGCTCCAAGATTGTCAGGGGAGGACTGTAATGTCTCAAGGTTGTTATGAGAACTGGCTGTAGGTTGTTATGAGAACATGGCTATCTCTACTCCCATACCCCCACCTCCGCTGGGCAGCAGGAGTCCTTGAGACGCACAGCATATCTCCCTGTCTTAGCTGTGTAAGAGTTTCTGGCACAGTCAAGGGTCGCTTAACTGCCTGACTCATTACACTTATGCTAAGGCCTACCAACCCTTCCTGAGTTCGTAAATCAGCCTGGAGAGGGGGAAAGAAATGCACCACCACAAATGGTCAGTTGGGAGAAGATAGTTTCTGTTTTGAGGTCTATAAGCTTCCCTTGTGACAGGGAGAAACAATATAGTAGTTTCTGTGCTAACTCAGAAGAAATGGAATTTCTAGTTTGGGAAAAATGGAAATTGGTCAGTGATTAAAGCCACAGGACTGAGCCACTTGACTGTCACAGAAGTACCTCTGTATGTGCTCCACATTTTTTATTCTATCTGAATTTTCACTGTGCAAGAAAAAAGTTTCTTTAGGACCTGCAGAAGTATAAGTCTGTAAAGTCTCACTTTCCTACACTGAGACACTTATCAAGAGCAAGGAGACCAAGGGAAATGACTGATTTTGGCATTATTGGGGACAGATATAGTTGAGGAGCAAAATGATGCATGTGCATGTGGCTGCCTAACTTCACTGTAGTAAAAATTTAAAATACAGCTTTTCACTGAGGAGATGGACAACTTTGAATTTGTGACAGGGAAAGGCTTAAAAATGTGTTCTGGACAATTAATTTGGTGGCACTGTATCTTGAAATGAGCTGTTTATCCATGTGACAGAGGCAGCAGAGGCATTAGCAGTACAAATTACCCTGCCTGCATCTACCAGTATGCCCTTCCATTACTGTAGAAAGTGAGAACCTCTCTGGAGGCATCAGAGCAGTAAGTCTTCAGTTCACTCTGCCATTGGCAGCTTGTCTGAGACGGCCAGAAAGATGCTAACTAGTGCCAGCTGTTAGTCCTGAGAGGCTCTTCAGATCAGGCACCCTACAGCCAACATAAGGGGACTGCTTTATTTTCACAGTAGTAGTTCTCAGTATATTTTCATTCATGCAGAGGGGATAAAACTCCGTTAGTTATACCAAGAAAAAAAGGTGCAAGGAGATATTTATCTAAAATTCAAATGGAAGATTATCTGAATTACCATCTGATAATGGAGGCACACAGAATTGAAGACAAAGGTACATGCCTGTGTACGTCAGACCTTTGACTTTCTAATCCTGCCCAATTGCTGCAGTCAGGATCATAGAGATTACTTCTGTGAGCTATTGCTCAGCAAAACCAAAACAGATCAACCATGGTTTGTGGAATTAGATCAGCCCTGTCCTGAGGCATCAAGTGCAAAATACAAAGCTTCTGGCAAAACCAGAGAGAAATATATCCAGCTTGTCCTCAAATCTAAGTGAGGAAAGTGCATCTGGTGTAGCCATAAAATAAGAAGTGACTTGTTTTAAAAGGAAAAAAAAGCATCAATCTGTCATTCTGGAGCTATGTTTTTTGCAGTACAGAATTGCTGTAGGGATCACAGCAGTCAGGGATAGAGAAAGACTATTAATTGAGTCCACTCCCCTGTATTCATGGACATAATCCCCTGATGCAAATACATGGTTTATTAAGGTTGCAGTGTACTTGCTATTGGAATCAGACCTCTAATAACATCATCTCTGAGGAAAATGCTTTAGAATTGTGCTGTGGATGGTTGTGCACCAATGCTATACATTGGTAAAAGGAATAGACCATGGAAGTGAACCCAGAGCAGTAAGAAAGGCTGTTTAAAAGAAACCGTGAATGTTCAGGTTGTCTGCAGGCATTAAGCGCTTTTCAGAGAGGTCAGTATTTGATGAGAAAACTGAGATATGTTGGCTTGAGACATGCTTAAATTCTCCCAGCAGATCTTGAATTTCAGATCCCATCCTAGTACACTTCAGCCCAGAGGGGAAAGCTGTGTTAAATGCCACAGAAATTCTGAAGGACAAGTGTGAGAAGAAGATAAAAAATTCTGGTGCTATTGGAATCTCCATCAAATAGCTAAATAAAAGATCAAAAGAATAGTTCTAGCAGCCCAGACTGAAGCCAGAGAAGAAACTTATAGAGCTGGGTACCTTTATTGTATTTATTATGGAACATAATTCAGTAAAGTCTTTTGCCAAGTTCTCAGTCCTTCTCTCTTCTCTGTGGGATGTGGCTTTTGGTCTACAGCTTAGCTGCTAACAGCAGATTTGGAAACACAGCCATGTTGTACAGATATCTGTGGTTGTATCTGGCCCAGAATTTCCTTCCTCCTCCCCCTACTCTATGCTTTTGCAGCTGCTGTGACTGCCTCATCTATACTAGTAGACATAATGGTAGGAACATTAGTGATGGGTTTAAGCCACTGTGTTTGTATTGTATATTGCAGTGCATGTTGAGGGCCTAAGATCCAAAACTTGGAGACAGCACAACTGCATGAACATTTAACTTGCATCACAGAGTGAGCTTTTGTGATACATGTCTCATTTTTTAACTGAGCTGATGTTTTTTATCACAAGAAATTCAGTTAATCACAATAAAATTAATTCATCCTTCACTTACCTGCCAGATCCTCAGGGCTGCTTCACTTTTTTTCTTTTGTAGGAGATGATGTCTTCACAAAGGTACATGAAATGCAGCTGAGAATAGTATTTTTGTTTACTACCTCTTGCTTTACAAGCTCAATGTAGCATAGGACAATACAGAAGAGAAGCCCTGAAATCAGGGCTATTGGTCTTCCTAGGATTTTGGTTGAGGTTTCTGGAAACTGCAACTCGCTCTGGGTTTCAGTTTGACTTGCTGCCAGGGTCCATAATCCAGGGAATAAAGCCCTAACCCTCAGAAAACAGCTCCTGGTGAGGGTGTTAAGTTTGTCATTCAAAAATCAAGTCACTTAATTGCTAATGATTTTTTAAAATATCAGTCTTTAGTTTAAAGCCTGCTGCTAATTGCTCATCCATGCATATACACACAGTGCTAGAAATTTTGGATCTGAAATAGTATCAGTTTAAAGCTTTGATGTTCACCTTTTAGAAAGTTAGTTACAGTTGTTTTTCCTCTTCCTAAAATAAATGTGAGAGGAAACATCATATTAATCATAGATACAAAGGCTGCCTGTAGCAAGGTAGCTCATTAAGCTTCCTTTTTCCAAGCTCTGTGTTTCTTTCAGAATTTTAATCTCCATCGTATTTTTTTTTTTTTGGTTGGAGTGTGTGTAGTATTCTGCAACAATGAAATGCTTTGCTGGGTCATTTATCATCCTTTGCCTTGAGGGAAGTCTATACAATTATCTTTGTGCTTGTGTTACACTCTAAAATTTTATAATCCAGGTGTCTGCAGGCTTCTGGAACTTGTGCAGTGGAAGACACACATTAGAGAAAATGCTTCTGAAAGCCCATCCTTGGAAGTTACATAGTTATATCCCCTTACACAAAGTAAGCTTTATTTTTCCATTGCAGTTCTCTGGCTTACAGCACCACCTACAAGTTACTTTCAAATTGCAGATGCAGGCTGATGATCTTTGCATGTTTGTGTACCTTATTCCATGATGTTGCTGCAGCTGCCCACTATTCCACAGCCTCATGAGAGCATCAGTGACTTCAGCCATAGCAATTTGCTGCTATTAAGGATACCATGGCTCAGCAATTTTGTCTTCATCTCGGGAACCACTGAACTTCATCCAATTCCAGAGGTCAATACAAGTCCCTGCAACCCATTTATTCCTCAGCTCTGGATTTTAATTAATGAGGGAGGAGAAGGAGCCATGGAAGAGAGTCTTTGTTTGCACTAAGGATGGTCCATATGCCAAAATTTGGTAAACTAGTGTAAAAGGCAGTGGTGGAAGATCAGGTCCAAAGACGGTCATTATGAGCAACCAAAAGCAACCTTATTGTTCCTTTATCAGGTGGAGCTTCATGCTAAACCATTGGGCTTTTTTACTTCCACCTCAAACTCTTGTCAATTTAACAAGTTTGAGTACTTTGGTTTTGTGAGAGTGAAATTAGTAGCACTCTGACAGAGAGATAACTGAGTTGCACACCCCAAGTATCAGTAAATTATTGCAATGGCTGTAATGGCTTTGGTAGAATTTTTTCATCCCTGTCTTTCTCAGAGCACAGTATTCCTCATGTACTTTTATTGCACTATGTGCAGTTCAGGAAATGTTTATCTGTATCTCTGCTGTCAGTTAATCCCTCTCCCCAGTGTAGCTGACAAACTTTTACTCTGGTGGAAATTGTGATGATACCCTTTATTCTTTCATTCCTGTTAAAAAAAAAAAAAAAGATGTTATTTGTACTCACAAAAATGAAAGGCACTTACCAATATGGATGCACTCTACAGCTATTGGAACAGCTCACACACTGCTACTGCAGCTGCTGTAACAATAGAAAATGAAGCCTGGGTTCATACAAGTTCTTCTTGCTGTTGTTAAGCAGAGGAAGGAGGAGATTATTCTGTTCCATTTGGGGAAATATTGTTTAAATTGAAAAAATTTCAGTATGCCCCTTAGTTAAGCCCGTGTTTACTAATTTATCCAATCTGAGTGTTAATTATGGCTTTTTTGATGTATGTTCATCTAAAACTTCTTCCACAGTATCCATAATGCAATCCCATTCAAATTCTCACTGGTTTGATTTGGGTGACAAGGCTATAAGACAAAGAAAATACCTGGTGTGAATATTTGCAGAAAAGCATAGGAAAAATAAACAATAATAATAAAAAAGCATTCCTAGGAAGAGAGCACATAATCTTTCAATGTAAAAGGAACCATTAATTTCCCAAGTGCATTACTGTTAGCAGGGGGTAGCTTATCAAAAGGATTTTTCTGCACCAGAGCAGTCCTAATTCATCACACAGACATGAACTTCCTGACAGAGTTACTGACTGCTACTGGTAAACTTTGAAAAGCATATTGTTGAGCTGCAATTTTGCAGACACTTTATTTCTCCTTCCCTCACTTCATTTTTTTAATTGCCAAATACTTTTGCATGTGGACAGGATTCAGTATTTGAGACTTCATAGGCTCCTGCTGCTTCTTCCCTGAGTGAAGTTACAATCAATTTGTGACATCAGAGATGGCTGTTGTAGAGGTGGTTATGTCATAAGAGTGTGGTTTCAGGTGGGGACAATAAGCAGTGGGAGCAGAAGAAATGTCAAGTAATTATACACATTTCATATTAGCTACTGTAGTAATACAACCAAAAACCACACCACCTATTTTCGGCAAAGAGGCAAGATTATTTCTAAACTGAGAATAGCACAAAAGTTTTGCATATCATGTCAGGTGCTCTGCTGGATTCTGTTAATTTGACAACCAGATTACCAACTGGTAGAAAAAAAAAGGATTTGTTTTAGTAGTGTGTATCACCGATTTTACTGAGCTTTTTATTATATGTTACATGTAAAAAAGAGGTAGATTTTTGCAACATAGTAACGGATGACAACTCTAGTCCAATAATTTTAACTAAATCTGTTACCTGAGAACAGTGCTTTAGATGTATGAGGGAACAGCTGTAATAATTACTTAATTCTTGCTTTTAACAGGATACCTTGGTGCCATACAGAAAAGAGGGAAGGCCAAATGATAGCAGAATACCAGATGTGGAAGCTTTAATTACAAGGAAATCAAACAAGGGCTTTAATTTTCGGGTTTAAGATGCTGGCAAAGCTTTCTGCAGAGCCTCTGCTGATTCAGTCATGTCAGGAGGAAGTCTTGTGCTGTCCTTGCACACATGACATTTTGCTTGAACAGAACATGTTTTTCTGCCAAGACACCCTCCTTTCCTCCCCACTCTCCTTATTCATTTCAAGAAGAGCAATGGAAGTAGTACTCTGAGGCCTCATTTAGCTCAGCATCTTCTCTGTCCAATTAGCAAATATCCTGCATCACTGATTTTAAGAATTAATGTGACCATAGTCCTCTAACTAGTTACAACATACCGACTCCATCTTGAACAGTATTAATTTCCAGTTATCAGGGAATAATTTATGGAAAAGCTAACAAGAAAGTTTTGCTTAACTCTTCTCCAACTGCTCTTTAAATGAGGGCTCAGTGTTGCAGGTTTTGTCCCATCTGATCCCATCTTATTGCTGATATTGATCTACTCGTATTGCTTAAACTGAATTACTGCTTGTGCACCTTGCATGGACATTGTGTTCCCAGCAGAGTTCTTGAGCTGGTTCCTTAGCCTGAATTTGGGTGCATAGACCTGATCATAGCAGCTGGGAGCCTTCTTTTGCAGGTTAAGGAAGTCCAGTTAACCTGGATCCTAACTCAGCCACCAAGCACCTCTGTCCCCTTGAGGGACTGATGTACTCTGCTCCATGTCTCAGTTTTCCCTCTGTAAAATGAGGGTAGAAAAAAATCCACCTGTAAGGTGAGGAGTGCAAAGGTAATAAATACTTCAGCAGATAAGAACAACATCCACTGAAGCCTCCTTCCTTCATTCCTTCATTCTCTGGGAAGAGTTAAGCTTGCAGGGAAGATGGACTTCTGAATCTTGTCAGTCACTGACTTCATGTCTGTGTCACTCCATGCGCCCTTATGCTACTTCCTATGAATCTTCTGATAAACCCATCCTTCCAGCTGGTGCTTTGTGTACTCTTCTAGAGAAACTATACATACCAATTACACATACCGTCTCCTAATATTTCCTTTTTTTAGTCTTAACCTAGCAAGGGTTTAGCCCCTTGGGAGCTCAGAGCAATAGTCAACTTTACCACCTGATACAATGGCTAGGATCAGACCACTGATCCTGATTTCACAGTCCCCCCACAGTCAGCCCATAGCAAAGTAGAGTTTTAGGATACAGCAGGTCTGGGCTCAACAAAACCAAAGGAACTATCTTAATTCAAGTTCTGGTACTGAATGGGGGTGAGATTTCTTTTCAGTATTCCCTACAGGTCCACATCCTAAAACCTCCAAAATATTTCTCTTGGTACCCACCTCCTGTGCAGTCACTGTAGAGTCATTTGGAAACTTGTGAATTCCAGTCAATCCCAAGTTATCTAAAAGTTAATTTTTGTGTTTTGTTGAATCTATGCTTAGTCTTTAACTTGTGAGGGAGAAGGAAAAAAGAGAAGAGTAGGTGTGAATGCAAACCAACACAAAGAAATAAATAACCCCTCCCTAGTGTATTGGGACGTCATAATCTAATTAGCTGGCAAGTTCCCCTCAACTTCTTAATGATACAGGATTAAATATCCTGGCCAGTGACAGAGAAAGGAGATCACAGCTGTATTCTAATAAATAGGGCTGCCACTCCCTATGGGACCTGCAGTGGGTAACTCCATCAAAGAGGGTAATTCAGACTTGCATTGTGTCTTCTAGATTTTATATTATGAAGCTCTTTATCATGAAGACCATTTATTTCCTGGCCAAGCAAGGGTCAGGTGGATAAATGATTGGTCATATGCTGCACATCCAGAGCTTAAAAATATGTGAAATTGGAAAAAGTAGAGATACTCTTCATGAGGGAAGGGAGAGAGAGTGCTAATTGCATTTACATTCATCACTTCAGGAATGTGAGTTGTTGATAAGGTGTTGATAGCTAAGATAACAAGCTGCATCCCCATGTAGCATCCTATTTCTACTTGTTGCCTTGCTTCCTAAAGCATTTATATAGTGCATCCCTGAAGCAGGGTTTCTTTTTTGACCTGCTGTTTGTTTGTATGAAAAAGGTAAGGGCAAGTATAGTATTAAAGCTGTTTCCTCCACTTTAATAAAATATCAAAATTCTGTTAAAGGCAGTAGCATTGTTAGCACAGGCTGTATCCTAGACTTGCTTTGCTATTGCTTGGGGTGTCTGATGCCAGGATGCGCTCCATGTGGGATCCCTTAGAGCAGAGTTCCTGTATTTGAGCCCCTCATGAGATATAGGCAAAGGCTTCAAACTTCCTTTGAAACATCTCAATATTGTCTTTAGTGTGAGTGGCTCCTGCTGCTGTTAATTAACGTGGGTTAAACCTTATTGTTTGCTGAGTAAAAACATCAGCGTGAAGAAGTCTTGCTGCAGGAATTACTAGGTAATGCACTTTTGTTTTATTGCTGCTGTTTGAGAGGAAAAGGATGCCTGACCTGTTCCCCTAAGAAAAAATACAGCATGTTAAGCTTGAAATTATCAAGGTTTATTTAGTGTAATCACCTTTCACCTATGCCAATCTCTGGCATAAAGTGGCCTGGTTCTTACTTTGAGGAATGTTTTATCTTGTAAAGAAAGTCCAGCATTGACCAAAGCTTCAGGTGGGTTTCAGTTACAACCTTTTGTTAATCGTACTCAGTCTGGGAGGATGGGGCAATTGGGATTGCTGTCCAGGCTTGAAAATCCAAAGGAGAATTTCTTAAACCGTTCTGGGGAAAATCTGTAATGGTTCCTCAGCTTGGAATGGGACCCAGTATGTGTAGGAACTCTGTGCTGCTTTAGTTAAATTCTTAAAATGCTTGTTTACATTGATAAATATATTTTTTAGGTAATAGCTGGTCAGCTTGTATCTAGAATATTGGGGCATCCATTTTGTCTCTCATTCTGTTTTTTACGTCTCCTATATTAAAAAAAGCACTATGTTATACCAATGTGAAATGAGCTCTTCATTGCATGGATTATAAGATGTTAAAGAGTGAATGTAGTGTCTGATTCTGCCCTTTTGAATGTTCTTTACAACAGTCTTCAGGTTCACAATTATGTTATAATAAATACTTTTTTTTTATTTGTTTAAAAGAATTATGCTGTCATGTACAGAGCATAGCAGTAGAACAGACAATGAAAAAGAATAAGCTTTTTTTTTTTCATGTTCAGCTCTCTTTTTCATGGTGTATTTATGTGCCTATCTGTACAAGCTTAATAATGCCTTAACCTAGTTTTTTGCATTCACTGTGAAATAAGTTCATAGAGGCTCATGATAGCAACCTCTATTTTTGAATCAGAGGGGGAGGGGGAACACACCTTGAAAATGCAGCTTTAGACAGTCAAATACTAGATTCTCTAGAGTTATACAGACAAACCCTGTTTAGCTTTTCCCAATGTGTGTGACTATTTCAACAAATATAAGCATATAAAATAATCACTGACTATTTGAGACACCTGACCAGATTAAAATAACTTCCAAGTTGCATTGTCGCATTTTGAGCACAGCTGAAATGTTACCTGAGTGTAGTAGGGAGAAGAAACCTGGAATACAAGATCAATTCAAAATTCTTTGGTGATGTGTATTTCTTTACCTCAGGAACAAGAGGTCTAGTGTTGAGCTTTAGCCATAGAGTGCATTGAGGACACTGAGAAAGGTAAAAATGTAGCACCTTCATAGCTGGCAGATCTGCTTTTCTGAGAGATGATAAATACAGGTATTTCAGTTCTGCAGTATAGACAGCAGGAGCAAATAGCTGCTGGAGAGCAAAAAAGATTCTCCTTGGCTCTCTGTACAATCAATGGGTCTGTTATCGAAGGGCCCATTGCCATAGGACTGCCTAGAGAACGGTATGTACTGTAATGAACCGCAGGGAGCCACATCTGCAGATAATCGATTATAATGAAGGAGTATAGCTTAATTTTTGAGACCTCGGGTTGAATTTGCAGGGCCACAGCTAAGAAAAAAAGCTTTTCTTTGCTTATAAACCAGACAAACCTGGTCAGTAAAACAGTGAGACAGAATAAATGTGTAATCTCACAATGTTTTACTGAGTGACTTTTCAGAGTAGAACTCCACTTCACGTTCACTTTTGACATTTATTTATCTCTGAGGGACCCTACAAAAATTGAGAGAATTAAAAAAAAAAAAAAGAGAGAGAAAAGTCTCTTGGAGTTCTCAGATGAGGTAGTTTTCCACAAGATTGCAGAAATAAGAACAGAAATTGACCTCCAGGTGTTCAAAAGCAGTAGTCAAAGCTGTTTTACTTAAGCAGTGGAGTTTATTAAACCTAACTCTTGTATGGTTTTATCACAGATCAGTTTTGTCAGAGTGGTAATGTGAAACTTAGGCCATTGAAAAACTGCTGCCAACAGAATGCAGCTCATTCTGAGCCTTATTTTCCTATCACAGGATGGTTGAATTTGTATCCTAGGTTGAATAATAACATACTCAAACCTCTGAAATTAATGAAATAGCTCCTAAAAGTATAATTCTTCTCCTTTATTCTCCATGCAGATTACTGGGATATACTCAGCAGCTGCTCTTCATGTGAACAAGTACATCCATATAACTTTTTTTGCCTCTACTCCTGAATGCAGATGATGATGACTAAAACCCCTTCTGAACAGCCCATATGTATGGAAAAAGTGTTGCTGAGTTAAGTCTTTAAATGAGTCCCAAATATGCCATGAAGGTCTAAACCATTCTGTTGATTTCATGGTTTTTTTGGTCAAAGTCTCACTGAAAAAGTGCATCTCTGGAATAAGAAACTTGGGACAGCTTAGAAAAATATAAATTTGCAATAGTTGGTGGCCCCCTTACTTCCTCCCATCATTAAAAAGAGCTGCCACTTAGAAAAAGTAATTTTATACTGGACATCAATGAACATGAAATAGTGCCTGACAAATAGCTCTCTAAACTTACAATGTGCAAGAGACAGCCAGAAGGATACTATGCTGAATGCTGGTATAGATCTAGTCTCTCAGGAGGTTAATTTAATAAATTCTCTAAAACTTTATTTATTTATTTATTTAAGTAAGGTTGAGATAATTGCTAATCAGGCTTTAAAATGTGCAATAATGAAAAAGTAATCTAGTTTTTCTTTCCTTGCCCCTCCTTTTTCCCTGCAGGAGGGAAGAAATCTTCCATATTTCAGAAGTTGCTAAAATCACCAATTCAGGATTTGTACCTGCAGACTCTGGGAAGTACATGTGGATTGTTAAATTTTCATCCTCTTAAGGCTGATTGACAGTAATTTTCTCAGCTCCTGAGCACAGGCTGAAACAGAAAACAGATTGGGCAGATGTTATGCAGTACTTTATGTAGATATTCTCAATTTGAGACCCACAGCACTGATGAAAATGTCTTGAAGAGATGCACTGTCCTGAAGTAAGTGTTATACACAGGCCAAATGCCATCTCACTTATGGCTAACTTAGTCACAGAATTACCTGGATTTGAGGTTTTCCTTGAACTGAGAATATGAATCACTCTCGATTATTTGAGTGTTTTTCTGTTTGAATTATGGGGGATTGAGGTATGGGATAGGGTCTGAAGAAAGAACAATGGCATCTTTGCATGTAATGTGAAGATTAATTATTTCACCTCCTGGCTCTGAAGAGTCCATCCCTGTTATAAATATTTACGTGAGAGGACCCATAGGCACCAGAACTGTCACACTTGAAATCCACTGTTACAATTTCCCACCCTCCAGCTGGAGCAAACACACAATTTTTTTTTCTGGACCCCTCTTTTAGCTGAGGCATGAAGTTTTTTTTAAACGAAACCAAAAAATGTATTTATCATTATGAATTACACTCAACAAAATTTTTTTGATTGTTTAAATAAAATTGGATCTTCTGTATGATTTCCTTCCAAGTTCAGAAGTCTTTGCTCTGAGGTTCTTTTTCTCTCTTTCTCTTTTTTCTCCTTCCTCTACAATCTTTAATATTTCCTGCACCTCACTTCAGTTTATGTCCTTACCCAGATTATGAGCAACATTGGTTGTGAAACTGACTGGAAAGCATGTGAATATGGTGGCTGGGAGGAGGTTTCTCCACCTTTCAATTGAGGGTAGAGGCTTTTGGGGGTTTGGGATCACAGTATTGTTCCCACAGTACTGCTCTGGTTTTTGGCTCAGGTTGGTGTTCATCACTGTATCATTACATTCTCAGGGAAGAGAGTCTTAGATTACTGAAGCGCTGACTACTGGTAATGAGTTCTGTCCAATTGAGACTAATTATCCACTGTGCAAGTGGGTACAAGATTTTGAAGTCTCATATAACTCCTATTTGTTCTTTCACCTAGGATGTCTCTTCTGGGATGTTTCAGTGCAAGAAACAAAAGGCAGGTGGAAGAATTTATGTATTTATGTGGACCCTAAGTGGAATTACCTGTGATTGGCCTGTCACCATAGGGAATAGTCCCAGGTGATAGACAAACAATGGTGTCTCAGGTAGCATAGAATGATTCTGCTGCTTCTAGACCATCTTCTTCACCTTCATTCTCCAGTTTTGAATTTGCAGAGCGTTGAGAGTGAATAGGGTTTTCCTTGTTTTGTTTTCATTGGGTTTTTTGTTGTTGTTGCTGGTCCGTCCCCCCCCCTTCCTAAACTCCTTCTGCATCCATACCCTGCATAACAGTGAAAATTAAGTCAAAACCGCCACTTGATCTTCTGCTGTTATGAACAGAAGTGTTTGAAAAAAATTCTTGTGTGTGGATGGGACTTGTGCTTGACTTAAATTTCTTTTTGCCCTAAACAAGGATAAAATTAAAGTTTGAAATTAAACTTTTTTGTTTTGCTAAATGGCAATTCAGCTTTTGCACTTGTTAGTTAAGACCATAGGAAATTATGCCATTCTCACTAATGGATTGTTTATTTTGAATAATTCTGAAAGGCACTCAAGCATTGTTGGATAGAAATGATCTGCGTGGTGGTATGTTTTGTGTAAAAAAACCCAAAAAGCCAACCCCCCCCCCCCCCCCAAACCTTGACATCTTAAAGTCTGCTTGGAAAGGTAAATGGATTAAAGTGTTAATTTGTTATAATGTGTTTCCATGATGAAAAATTCAAAAGGTCTCCTGCTCACGTTTTCAGGTCAGGAGAGAGTTTGACTTTTACAAGTCAAAATAAAAGGGATTTCTACATAATGCATGAATGATGTATGACTTCAAAGAGAACTTTCCTGGAGCAAAGTTTCAGTCTGTCCTTGCCTAACTCTTCTTTACTGCAGGGGGTAGGAGATAAGGGAATAGGCATGCTGGTTTGCTTGAAGGATTAGTAAAATAGTAGAGAGACTTTGACTTCCACAGTAGATCATCAGTTTGAATCCAGCAGAACTCATCACTGCTGACCAGCTGTTCAGTGGTCTTTTGCTGATTACTAGCCCTCTTTACCAAGAGGGTGATGACACTGCAGTGAACATCAACTTGAGCTTGAGACAGAATGAAAAACTGAAGACAGTTTACAAAACTGCTTGATCTGAAGACCTAGTGAGTTTGTGATATAATCTGTAGAGGGAAATATCTTTTTGGACCATGGGACTGAAAAAGATGTTGAATTTCAGCAGCTGTGTAATACAGTCTTTGCAATAAACTGAGACTCTATTTTAGAATGAGTTAGGCTGAGCCTTTACCCCCTCTGCTCCTGTTGGAAGGCTGCCCCAGTTTCCTGTAACGACCTTCTTTCCAGTGTGCTCTGGGCTGACTTTCTTGCTCTAGACCTAGGAGCATCTTTGTTCTGCAGAGCAGACCTGGGATACATGCACAACAGTTTGCCACACTGTGTTTGAATAGAGAAGTCCAGCATTGGTAGCAAACGCTGTGGTGACTGAAAGACATTGAACAGACTATTGACCCTGCATGCATAAAAATAATCTATATGTGGTTCCAATACCTGGAGTTCTCTTCTGCTTTAGGAAAGCAGGGGGAAAAATTCATGCTTTTTTGTTTGTTTTATTTTTAAAATGTGATGCCTTTGTAATAGGTGTGACCAAGTAATTAGTTTTGAGTTGTTGAACCTCTGAATTTAAAATTAGAATCTGGACGTGTCTCAAAAAACAAACCCAACAAACAAAGAAAACCTTTAAGAAACCAGGAACCGTTTAAGAAATCACTTGACAGATCTTAAATTTTATTTTTCTGCTTTGACAGCTATTGTGTCAGTGATCATTCCAACTCTGTTTAAAAGAAATTAGGTTCTAAAGAATAGTTGTAAGATAGCTTCATGTTTCCCAGGGACTGGGAATCATGCATGTAATTTTTCAAATTAATGACAAGACTTGGATGGAGAGTGTACTCTTAGAACAAAACTGTCTTGTTAAAAAGCACTGTGTTTAGACAGCTTGCAGCAACAGGAGATTAAATTGCTGGATTGGCCTTTTATATGGTTTGATTGATGAGAAAACTATGCTGCAGTATTCATTGTTTATCAAACGCCACTCGGCCAGTGGCACTAAAAAACCCAAATATTTATTGGATGCAAGATTAAAAAATGATATTGCAGAAGCGTGTGACTAGTTTCAGTAAAGATTCCTATATCTCTGTAGGGGCAAAAAGTTAAGATGTGCTGAAACAGTAATGAAAGGCACTGTGCAATGTAACCAGGGAGACATCAGGCACTGCCTCCTTCATAGAAAAGAGGTTCTTGTTCATGATCTCTTATTGAAGGGCATTGCAGGAATAACCTGCAGGTGTTTATAAAAACAACTGCTTTCTCCAATTGCCTTCTCTTCTCCCCCTACTCCTTTCAAAAATAAACAATCCCAGTCCTTCGTCGATGTCCTTTTATTGTCACTCTTCAGATGTAGCTTTCTCTGCAATAGGTTGTACCTGTGCATTACAATTTATATCCACCTAGCTGCAGCACTTCTATCCACAAGAGGGAATGGGAGCTTATCTATACGATTATCTGGTTTAGGCATCCTATATGTTGTTTTGATTAGGGTGGTGCTGTGGGCTATGTTATCAGAATGAGTGAGAACCTGAAGGGTGGATTATCACAATGTTAACTGTTTAGCAAAAAAATAGTTGCCATATGGTGACAAGTACATTGTGGACGTATTTGATATACTCTTTTCTCCCTATCTGTAGAAGTGGATTTAGCAAACATTGGCTCTTTAGGATTTTTTTTGTGTGTGCCGTAAGAACAGACTTGGGATCCCATTTCCTCTGTAACTGCACACCATGAATAATAAACAGGTATTACCTGTTCATTTGCAGGGCATCCTGTGTATGTTTGGTTTTTTGGTTTTGTGTTTTTTAACATACTTATCTAAATATGGTGTTTGTAAAAAAGAGGCTCGTATTAGCTGTAGGTTAATGTAATGTGAAAGACATGCTGGACAAACATCCTCTAACCAGTCTGTCTGGAAACAGCTATGATCTGTGAAATGTTATCTTGGCTAGTTTACATCATTCCCCAGTGAGTCAGTTTGAGCTCTGTTCTTTTATTGGATTATTATTTTTTGGAAGGTAATTCTCAATACATTTGTATTCATAAGGCAATGGACAGTAGGTAATTTAACACCTGCTATCTATAATCTCTGTCAGCAAATGGCCTTCTCCTAGTGGGATTTATAGTTACTTCATGTTTCAAAGGCGGAGAATTCAAATCTTGTTTACTTTGCTGTGCTATGAGCAGAGTTACAGTGTGTGTGCCTTTTTTCCCCACCGCCTTTTCATCTGGTTTTAAACTAACACTGCTTCTTTTCTTCCAAAATGGAAAAAAGCTAAAACTTGGAGAGAGTTAGCAATTGTTTCATCCTGTCAAGGTCTTTTTCCTCTCTAAAATAGGAAAAGGTGGGAGTGTGGGGAAGAAAACTAAGGAAAAATTAACCTCAGTCCCACCTTATTTACTGTGAATGTTTTGTAGGCTTGTTGTCTTAGTCTCTGCATTGTGTTCTCCTATTGTTTTTTGAGTAGGAAGAGTCTGCATAGGTGTGAGGCAAAACTGAGGTCTAAAGCCATAATCCTCACAGGTGAGGACTATATATTTGTGCCTGCATAGTTCCTTTTGGGAGGTCTGACTTAAGGTCCTTTGCATACACTTTCAGCTCTGTTACAACTTCCAGTCCTGGTTTCATTCAAAAAGTGTAGAGAAAGTGTAAAATGGGAGAGGAGAAGGAGATTTTAAGAGATACTGGTATATCTCTTACACATCTCATTTGAAATAAGGGAGTGAAGGGTTTGTGATGGATTTTTTTTTTTTTCAGTACCTAGTTTGTAGAAAGAGAGTATATGCTACATCCACCCTACTGCAAAAGCCCTGCATTTTGGAGATCAGCAGTGATTGCTCTAATGTTAATTGATAGGAATAAGCTAAACTCTACTACATCATTTAAAAATGAGAAAACTGCCTTTTGGCTAAAAAAGTAATTGGTATCACCTGATAGATAATAAACAATTATTGCCTTCTCACAGCAAAACTCTGCATAGAAATGTTCACTCCAGCTGGCTGAGAGACTGTTAAACTAGCTTGAGTATTCTCTGGTATCTTGGCCCACATGATCAGCAACCTATTATTGATTTCAGTCTCTTGCTTAACTGGTTAAGAGTACTCAAGGTTAAGATGAATTTTCTCTCTTCAGAGAAGGGAAAAATGTTTAGGGAGAAGGGCTACCTCTCTTCCCCCCTTCCCCAGTAGACTATGATTATTTACAGTGCTTATCAGCTTTTCAAAGCTGTGTAGATGGAGTATGTTACAAAGCAAACCCTCTCTCTTCTGACTATGCATCCTGTTTCCTTTTTCAATCTGTTGGACAGAAGAAACTCTCTCTGTGTTCTTTTTAGCATTAGAGTAAAAACAGCCTTTGCAATCTTATCCTAGATTTCCATCCACCTCCCTAGCCTGTGACTGAGCTGAGCTGAAGAATGGAAAGCCCGTGCTCCTGACTGCATGTCCCTAATTCAACAGGGACACATTTTAGATGCAAATGGCAGAGAGTATGCAAAATAGACTTAAAAGAGCCATACCAGAAACACTTTGGAAAGGCGGAGAAGGACGCTTTTTCAGATCAGCTATCTGCTTGAAAAGTACTGGACAGAGTGGGAGTTTGTCAAAGAGCATGCTCAGTATGAGAGAAGGTTGCTAGGTGCCTAAGGAGGAGCAGTTTTGCACAGTGCCTGAGTCTTAACACTGACCATAGAGGAAGATTGCTAGTGCTGGGATGTTTCACACAGAAGCTGTAGATAACCTTGGAGACTGGGGAGAATAGCTGATTCTGCAGGAGAAAGCCTGTAGCCTCACAGAAGCAGGAAGATGGAGCAGCTGAGGTGATCAGACTGAGCTGTGGAGTCATGTTGTGCATTGTTGGCAGGTCTAGTGGAAAAGAAGAGTTTAAAAGACCTTGCAGAGAGATGGATCTCGGAGAGATCACACAGCCAGCCCATGAGTATACCAGAAAAGCTTGATTTGGATGCTGGAGTATCCCATGCCTTTTAGCTGAGTTCCTTTGTTAAGGTAGGCCATGTCAGGGAGCTAGTGTTACTTCTGTCCAGGTGAAGGCTGTCCCACAAACAGAAAGGGCATTGGTTTAGGGGCATGTCAGTCTGGCACCTCTGCAGTACACTAAAGTACACCTCCAGAAGGTAAAAACAAACCAACGAGCAAACCCCAAACAAACAGATTCTTGGATGATATATAAAATAGAGCTCCAGTTCTGCTTTACCTTTACAGAAACAAATACAGTTTATGGCTGGTTAAGTAGGGGGTTTCTATTACCATCTGTTGAATCTTGCAATTTCTCTTCCCTCCTGCTCTAGCATCTGTGAGTCTCAATCGCAGAATCGTTGCTTGGAAACTCAATTGTGGTTTTGCATTTACTGGTAGAAAAGAGTGCTCAATTTTATTAACTTCGTTATCATGACTTCTGCATAGATCTAAAAACTCCTTAGCAAAGGTGGTTTCTTAAGTGACAGGATAAATGCTGCAGGTATGCAAGAAGTGTTTAACAGTGTTTTCAACATGAGTGGAGTTGCTCTGATGTGAACACTTGTTGGTATAATAATTGAGGCATAAAATAAGTTGCATGGAAATGAACCTATTGTATATGTACCAGTATCGATGTGCCATTTTTATTCTTTTTTTTTTCCTGTGGAGTAGAAAACCACATGAGTATTCAGGTTGCGATCATCTGACTTTGGGTAAATTTGGGTGGGTTGGTTTGTTTGTTTTTCTTAAACTTTTTTTGTTTGTTACGCTTGAGTTCTGCAGTGTACCCTGACAATTTATTTTGTGTCTTCTGGAGAAGTCAAACTTCTAATACCTGTCAACTTCTTGTGGTAAAGATTCAGTCACAACATGTTTCTCTGGTGTTAGAAGACAACACGACAGTGTGTTGAATCTTTTTGTATAGACAGAGAGACTATTTGGAGTTAAGTTTATCTGAAAGAAAAGACTAAGTGTGTTTTGTGACTCATTGTATCTAATCTCTTGATTCAAACTGCTTAGGAAACAGACACTCCCTCCTATTCCTTGAGATTCATATTCCTAAATCAAGAAGCTGATGTCAGGAGGCTTACTCTATGATAGATTCACAAACAGTATCTTTGATGCTGACAACTGCTTCCCCCCCCCCCCTCCCCGTGTTAGTTTAAATACATGTGTGCCTTGCTGAGTGTTTGCCTTAAAGGACTCCTATGGCACAAGAAGGATTTTGAGTTGAGGAGAATTTAGGAAGCAGTCATAATATCAGGAAGCCTGACATGCACCCCCCTTTTTAATTTTCAAGTTTGTCACTCTGACCTTCTCTCTTATATTTTAGGGGAGCAGGTAGAGAGGAGAGATTCTGAATTGCTTCGTAACACTCTTGGTCAAATTAATCTTCTGTCTTCTGTTTGAATCCATTCTTTCTCCAGGGTTCTTGTTTCTCTATTCCCCCCTGCCCTTCAGGAACTTCTTTGAGGAGTGTGTTATGGATAGATATTCACAGCTTGGCAAGAAGATTTTTGGTTTTACGAAATACTTCTTGAGGTTTTTTTCTTTCGGACTACTCATTTTGAGGGTTTGTTTGAAGGGAGGGAGAAGGAAACGGTGATAATTGCCTTGTTTTCTGTTTTTTGGGGTTTGTTCCCCCCTCCCCCCATTGCCTGAAGTAGCATGAATTTCACAAACCTTGCAGAATCAATACTTAAACTGCATACTAATATGTTTTGGAGAGCTACAGAAAAGATAGGTGGATGGAGAACATGGAGTGACTCTGTATTTGTTCATAGTGTGGTTTGAGAGAAAAATAACAGAGCTGCAGTTACGCTCAGGACTACCAGCATCTGAAGGTGGCTCTACCAACACAAAGAAAGTTTAAGAGGGCTTTTGTTATTATTGCCATGTGAGTTTAAGTATTGGATCCTATGTTATGTGCTCTAAAGTTGTAGCAAGGAGTTATTCTTCACTCAGTTTCCAGGAGATATCACAAGGACTGAAAACTGAGCTAAATGCCAGAGTAGGCTACATGAAGTGTTAGATCAATACTTGAAATTGGCACGTGTAATGACAGCTTTGAAACTGATGTGCATGTAAGCGTGACTGATAATTGCATTGAGAGCCTCTTAAGAGAAGCTTGGGGATTCATTTTGTTTAAAATGGAAGGAAAACAGTGCTATACAACACTGTGTACTACACTTTATGGTAAGTGTTACAAATGAAGGCTTCAAATGGTATTTAAGTGCTTTATGCTATTCATTATCCTCAAGAGTAGTATTGAAATCAGCATTCTAGGTTACAGAGCTTGTGGGATGTGCTTTCCCTTAGGATGGAGAGGGATGGTAGCCTTTGTGGTTTGGCTAGTGCTTGGATTCTTTTTTCTTTCCCCAGCTGGGAGGCGGGGGGGCATTTTAATTAGCAATTATATGTATCTGGACTTAAACATCTATTTAACATGACATGAACACAGAAATTCATACATATGTGATGTGTACTTTTAAAGTATTTCCACATCACACCTCTTGTAAAGTTTAGTGGCTTTGACTTTATTCTGGGACCATATAAGGGTCTGAAAGTATGGGATGATACTGAGGCGCTTAATTACCCCTGTTATTCCAGTGTAGTCAGAAGTCTAGGCTGTTGGCACTCCTGAGAAAGTGATTTGGCAGTGACCTGGGACTGTAAAGAATAAAAGCAGAACAATATGCTGCTTCACTACTTTGCCATAAAGGGCTGTTCTTGCTTTCTTATAGAATATAACCACGGGAAAAGACTTACAGCTCCCCAGTTAGGGACAGCCCCTAGTTGGGGGCTAGGTTATTGTGTTCCATTTATGGCTTGGATTTTTTCAGCCAAGAAGAGAGCAACCTCCTTTTTTTATTTTCAGGATTTGGGGATCTTCAGTATTGGACCCTTAGGCTCTTTTACTGCCATCTGAAGTTATTTATTGTCAGGTAGGAGGTAGGACAACGGTTGTTCCTGCAGAAGGCTCTCACAAGACTTTGTTCTTAAAATTGACCTGCTAGAAAAGATTTTGTAAAGGACTCGTGTTCCCAAGCACTTTTCTCTATGGAAACTGTTGTTCTAACTTCCCACTGATCACTTGGAAATTAATTCTTATGATTTAGTGTTGTGTTTGTTGTCTATAGATCTTTTCTTCCTTTAAAAATCACTGAAGTAGTGGGCTGAAAGTTTGCTTTGGCATAACATAAAAATGAAGATGACCTACTATTGTCTGAAGCAGTTATTGCTGGAGGCATTAATTCAGGTGTGGTTTTAACTACACTTGTTGTTTGGATCTGCTAACTCAGGTATGGTTTTAATGACACCTGTTGTTTAGTTGTGCTTAGCAGTCGGACTTCTTAAAGTCTGAGCATGTAGCTATGTTGAAATTGGCCCGAAAGAGGTTAACTGGAAAGAAAAGAGCTGCTGTTGGCATGAGAGAGAGACTGCAGAGAGGTGAGTCAGCAGAGGTTTAAAGCAAAACCACGACTTGCTGAGAAGTGCAAGCAGCAAACTGTGAAGCACATATTAATTGCGAGTAGGAGCAGGTGAGGGAGACTACATGTAGCAAGGCAGGGAGTTGTGTAGGGTTTAAAAAAAAAAGAGTAAACTAAAACCTTAGGAAATAAATTAGTTGCTTTTTTTCATCTTTGCTCCCTTGCCTAGTTGTAATCAAATTTAAAATAAAATTAAATTAAATAAAAAATCTTTCCCTCCAAACCAGAGGGCTTTTAGGCTCATCTGGAGTTTCCTAAGTCTGAAGTAGACCCAGACTCCTGTTGTTGGCATAAAATGGTGAATGACAGTGCCACTGGCCAAGGCAGAAAGGTCATGCTTGTTGGAAGCCTGGCTGAGACAGCATAAGCACAGATGTAACTCTGTGCTAGTATCTTTAATGATAGAAAATGGGTGTTCTTGCAAACATGATGTTTTTCAGGATCTGTAAATATTTCCAGTTGGGGCCAACAGATACCAGACTTGAAATGTTGTGATGCTACAGGTTAACAAAAGGCTTTGGATGCTGGGTGAGGAGGACTGCAATTTTTTTTTTGTATGTTTTTATACTGCACATTCATATCTAGAGAATGTGTAGTTAAATACTTGACCTTTCATGTGAAGCCTTAAAAGATCCTGTAGCACTTTACATGCGAGTAATATGACTGCTGTGAGGGAGTTGGTGTTGCTAATTGAATCTGAAATTGGCTTATTCTGTGATGCACTTTTAAAAAATTTTACAAATTTCCTGGTAGCAGAGAACAGGCTTTTTTTTTTTTTTTTTTTTTTAAATTTTTTAATGCTGCTAGTAGATTCTGGGGTAAGAACTCTTTATTTTCTATTTTCTGGAACAGAATCCGTGGCTGCTAGCACAATACAAGTGTTTTAAAGGTAGAACATAGAGAAGCACATGCTACACTCATAGGATATTTTACTCTTCCTTCTTGCTGGCTTTATCTTCACATCTTTTGAAGGCAAAGTTCTCTGCCAGCAAGAAAACTGGCTTAAAGTAGACCTTGTTCTACCCAGCGCAAAAATAACAGTATTCTACCCAGAATCAACTGAGTGTGGAAATGAATTGCCCGTATAAAATTCATATGAATGTTTCTTTAGGAAATACTTTTCTTCACTTTTCAAATAGCAGTAATGAATATATAAGAGGGGGTCTGCTGGGAGAGGTTCTGCATTTTACTTTTCTCTGCTGAAACATTTCTCCAGTTTGCTAAGGTGGTGGGATTCTTCAGGATTTTTTCTTTTTAGTGGAGTCATGTACATTAAATTAACCACGGAAGATACAAAAGAAGAATTTCTATGATCCTGGATCCTAATGTCACTTTTGTACCACTCCAATTGTTTGAGGCTCTGTTTCTAGAGAGTAGAAAGAAAATCAGTTGCTTCGGAAAAAGTTATTTCAAAGTATCCTAATTGGACAGAGATGAAGGCCTTCCAGGCCTTTGCCAGCTTCTAGGGTAATTTTTTTAGGCACACCATGATCACAATGTTGAACTAAGAAAAGCTGTAGTTCCATGTAAGCCTCCATTTTGTGTTTTCTTCAGTGGGGATGATGATTAGGCTGCTTGTCGTCCGATCTGAAAAAGTAAAGGCCTTTTGTAAGGGAAAAAATTCTTATCCCATATCTCAAGAAATGGTCTCTCTTCTGTGTAATAACCACCAAGTATGTATATTCTGCAAAGGAACCCCACATGAGGAAGAAAGCCTCAGAACTAACCAGGTAATCCTGTGAACCTGGTGGAAATAGTGTGCTGTTTCTTGGGTCCAGGACATAGCTTGGACTTCATCTTGTTCCTCAGTTGTATCCTGTAGCTTGGGCTGCCTAAGTCAATTTTCTGTATGTCAGAAGAAAAATCTGTTTATTTTCTTAGTATAATGCAAACAAGGCTTCCTATAATTTCAGTCTAGGAGTAGGGGTGCTCAGAAGCATGACATTAGGAAGCCTTTCTCAGGAATTTTGGTAGAACTACTGCTACTTCTTCCTAGTATAATCCTGCTCCAAGATTTTATCTAGAACAGAGAGGGAGCTTAACAAGTCAGTATCTCTTCAAAGAACGGATGTAATTTCTCTAGTAAAATGAGCATTTTTAACAGCACCACCTGGTGACTCCCATAGCAGTATTTCTTCATTAAATTATAACTGATGAACCTGCCTCTTTGGGATAGGTGGCATAGCTTATTCTCAGTCATATCCGTTTGTCTGTAGTTTTCTTGCTTGTATATGACTGGTCATTGATCTCTGTTTATTTGAGTAGGGTGATCTTAAATTCTTGCTAGTCTGAGACTTTCCACAAAGCCACTTGCTCCTGTGAGCTTTTACAGCAATTAAAACCAGTTGTTAGCTAAAGATATTTAACTCAAGGTAATTGCAAAATGTTCGAGGAGGAAGAGGTCACATCAGCCTTTACAAAAGGTAGAGATTACCAGTTATCTCTAAGGTAAAGTTAACTACTATGTGCTAACTGGCAATTAACTCTAGAGGTTAGATTTGGGGGTTTTTTTGTCCCATGTCCCCCCTCACTTCTTTTGCGCAACAGCTCTAGCTGTTAGTTTTGATTATAATAACCTGTTCCCAACAAAGTGGAAGCTGACTAGCTTAATGCAAGCTCAGATATTAGATAGCTATCAGATGCTGCTTCTCATATAGATAGGATTCTAATAAAATATTTCAGGCTTATGAAAATAAGAAATAAAATATTTCAGGCAAAGTGTCTGTCATTTTTATCACATCCCTCATGGAGTCGCTTTATGAGCTTTGAGCTAATACTAGCTGCAGATTGAAATTGGAGCATTAATAGCAAGTTGAACCTGGCATCCTGGCTGGTTATCTGGAAGATCATTTTACTACAAGGACCCATAACCACAAAGAAAACAGCTGAGGTTTCTTGGAAGTATTCTAGGGACAGCAGTGGATGAAGAGTAAGGTTTCTTTTTTACTTTTCCTGGTATGCTTTTCTTCTGTTGTCCTGAAGAAACATGAAAAGGACATGTGTGACCTGGCGTGGGATGACCAGGCCCCAGTGAAGTCCCATCACTGGTCCCCACAAGGAGGGGCAGTGTGGGTGTAGATAAGCCAAGGGAGAAGCAGGTTATTAACATTTCATTTATTTGTAATGAAGCAAGGGAATTACAGGGCAGCTGCATAAGAACTGCAAAATCTGCAGTTATGTTGCAGCACTAGTTTCCCAAGAGACTAACTGAAAGAGACAACACTTTGGACTCCAGTGATTCAAAAGGCTGTAGTACCCTGTACTTATTCAGTGGAAGTGACCATATTAAAGGTGATATGAAAACCACAACAAAACAGTCTTGCAGCTGCTTTAAAGATTGTTTTGAACTCTGTTGATTGAAACAGGGTAATCAGGGTAAACAATTTCTGAGATCTAAGATTTAACAGTCCCTTAAAGTAATCATGGTAGCCTGTACTAGAGGATTGATAGCATGTGAGAGATAAAAGGCTTCCCTCTCTTTAGAAGGTAGGCCTGCTCTTGGTTTGCAGGACTGGAGGAAGTTATGCAAATGGCTCTGACTTTACTTGCACTTAACTGAGATATGTTTAGGAAATCAGCACTAATAGTGCAATATACTAGTTGTGTGGCATGGGTATTGTTTTGCAGTTTTGGGGGAGGTGTTTTGGTTTTTTTTTTTCCTTCCTTGTAAACATGGATATCAGCATAGGATTTTTTTTTATTTTTATTTAATTTTTTTTTAATCTTCAGAGAAGGACACATTTGTAGGTGGCACTTAAGTTGTTCCTAAGTCTAGCAAAGAATGATTAGCTTGAATTTCTACTGCCAAGTGCAGGGAATTGGTAACTGTGCATGACTAATTTCATGGTCAGCTTGTTGCTTAATTTCAGGTTCTTCTTGTTCTTGTCCTATTACTGTGGAAAGGATGAAAGTTAGCATCTAAAATAGACAAAAAAGAAGGGGTCAGAGCAAATGTGTCCTGCCTGTGCCCTTAACCCATGGAAGTCCCTCTGGGAGTCCTGTAAATGAAAAATACTAACTGGGTATGCAACAGCATCCAAAATTCTGGGGAGAAATACCTTTGGGCATACCTCTGACTGCCCACTCCTAAATTTCTTTGGACTCTGGTTTATGTTGCAATATTCCATTCTAATTTGGTTTTTAAACTATGTATGTTGAGCTGTGAAGTGTTATAGCTGGTACAGTGCTTGGACAGACATTTAAAAATAAGCGCTCCTTGCTTCCAGTAGAAACAGGAGTGGACATGCAAAGTAGTAGTATAGATGAACAGATTTTCTTCAGGGATGTCTAGAAATGTGTAGGAATTTCCTCCTTTCTGCTTACTACAAAAAGATGTAAATTACTTTCCCTCACTGAGACTGCATGCTGGATAATATCCTGAAAACTGAGTTTAAATGTAGAATTTGTGGAATCTTGTGCAATTTATTTTGACACAAAGTTGATGGTGCTAGCTAGGAAGAAAATTATTTCAGAACTTAGCTTGTACAGTGAAATTCCCCAGCAGCATGACTATGATGCAATGCACATGACACTCACGTTGCTGTTCTCCGGTAACCTTCCATCTAGATACAGCAGGCACTCGTGGAGCGTTTTAGTCCTTGGCTTTTGAGAGACGATGACTTTTGCAGACAGGGGATGGCACTGTTGCACTGTAGCTCCTCAGCCTTCATTCAAAATGTCTCTATTTATAAAAAGGGCTTGGTATTTACCAGGAAGGGAGCAGATGAACCAGTTGCATTACTGCAAGATTTTCTTGAAATAGTTCTGCATAAAATATCAAATTTGGGTTACCAGGAATTTTATATTTTGATAAAACCCCCAAAAGAATGTGTTAGCATGCATCTAAATTGGATGTTAGCAGCAGGCATAGTTTAAGGCACTCATTTATTTTAAATTTAAAATGAAACACCTGTGTGAAGCTCTGAGAAATCATTAATAATACAATGAACTCTCAGCACTATGGTAGTAATCATTTCAGTAAGAATTCAACCAGCAAGAACTTAGAGAAACTCCTTTCTACCTTTCTTTTATTCTGAAAATGCAAACTTCCTTTTTCCGAAGCCTTAATATATCGTTGTCTTCTGCAGTTCAACCAGAAATTCCCTAGGGCAAGAGGCCAGTTCTGAAGGGTGCCCAGTCCACACGGGCAGGTAGATGTGTGGTGGGTGTGAAAGCAGCATTCAGCTTGCTTGTCTTGGCTCACCACAGTCATAGGAACATGGCAGAGGGACCAAAATTATTTCTTTTGAAGAATGGGCTTTTGCTATGTAAGGCAGTACAGATCTTGTTCAGCACCTTCAACTTTAGCTGCTAGTTGAGTGCAGTCAGAGCTGTTACTTGAGCACTGACGTCAGCACATGGCAGTGAGTTATCTAACTCTGCTTCAGTCATTTGATGATTCTCAGATGGAGTCCCATGTGGGATGTGCTGTTAACAACCTCAGTCTTGAGGTGATGAAAGTATAGGTAAGGATGGGAAAGTCTGCATTCAAAATACAGATGGTAGGAAAAGCTGACCAGGCTGTTGCTGAAATGTGATGGTTGAAATTAACTCACTGATTCAGTTCCTTTTCTTGGAGGAGTACAGCTACCTCTGGCTGTCTTCCACTAATCCACTGTGACTCCCTTAGTTATACCTGAAAGGTGGCTGTCTCATTTTCACCTGCATCTTTATTTCATCAAGGCATGGACACTAGTCCTGAGCTAAACTGTGCAAGTCGGATGAGGTAAAGCTGTAAAGCTGACATGAGTCAGTACACAAAAAACACTGGCATTTGTGTTTCTTGTCTAGGCCCCTTGCCACTGACCAACCACTTCAAACTGGTGGTGTGAAACCTCTAGTGGAAAAGAAAAAAAGGCCGTGTCCATGGCTATCAGCAGAAACATCTGAAGTGAAAAGAATGAAACCTCTCAAAAGAAAGGTTAAAATGCACCAAAGTCTATCTTTCTGTCTCTGTCTCTCTTTTTTTTTTTTAATTTTCCCCTCCCCTGAAAGTGCATGACTGAGTCAACCAAAACAATCTGTGTGATATGACTTTATGTAGGTTTTTTTGGGAGGGGGGAGGGACAAAATACAGCTAATTTTTGGTCAGACCATTTCATTTGGGACTGCACTTAAGAAAAAAAAGTTTCAACATGACATTTAGTTTCAAAAGTAAATATAAAATATTCACTATGCTTAGTTCTGGGACAAAAGAAATTTATTCAACTTGAACTTCCATCCCTATGAGGAACTCTCCCCATCCCCATCCTTCCTGTGAGCTGTGGGAAGAACCAAGAGAGTGAGCAGCTTTACTGGAGCTTGATTTGTCACTTGAAGGGCAGGCCCTATTGCTGCCTGCTGAGGTGTGTAGGTGACTCAACTCTGAGGCCTTCCTACTCTAAGGAAGTCAAATTATTTTCTGGACAAGATAAATCAGATTAGAGATAACCTGTATGCTTCTGTGACAGTATCGAAGGCAGCCAATCAAGCTAATAATAGCAGCGTTATTACAAAGTGTCTGATTCTCATCCATCACTAGAAAGACATAATTGACTAAGACGTCCTTTGGCTTATTCTAAGTCCATACCTAGATTACAAGGGTCAAGTGCAAGGAAGCGTATATATACTAAGAGCAGTCTCACCACCTGCCCTAGAAAGAGGAGATGAAATGTTGGTTAGTTATTTTATAATACTCTGGTGATGAATTCTGAAGTGTGCTTCTTTCAAAACTATACTCAGCTTGTCTTTCCTGAGTCGCTGATGATCATTGCTGGCCAGGATTTTGATAGTTGTCCTTAGGACTCCTTTAGAAAGAGATTATGTAGGTCTAGCGGAAAATGTGCTAAACTTCGTCCCGCCCCCCGCCCCTGCTCAGCACTCCTTGAATTTTAGTGAGCCAGTAACTAGCTGGAACAGGCTAAGGGCCAGCAAAGTAGCCAGGGAGCTGTCTCAGAAGATTCCTTGTCTACCTACTGGCCATGCAGTGCCATCACAGTCATGTTCATGTGGTAGCCTGGAAATAGCATGAAAAGAAATACACTAAAAATGTCCCAACTTTGTTTCATTTGGGGGCTTACATAGTAAAGGTAGTATTTTTTCAGATGCTGTTTTGGACAGAGTCCTTTTCATTCTGCTTGTTGTTTTGGTTTGGTTTTTGAACTTAGAAGTATGTTCATCAAAAAATATGTTGGAGTAAAGGGAATTTTTCACCTTTAAGCTTCACCTGATCATGCTATGCGTGCTTGTCTGTGTAGTTATGTGATGACTCCTTCCTGGGAATTAGGAATGGAAAAAGTGAACCTTTAAAGATAGAAACACCATTGGAAAATTATTTCACTTGAGGTAAATGGCTGGTCACCAATTATGATGATTTAACTTGAAATAGGTAAAGCTAGACTGGAAAAATCATTAAAATTATATTGTAAACCTAATAACACTGAAGTAATATAGGAATAAAGTGGAAGAATTTAGAGGGCAAAATAGTTATCTGTTTTTGTAATGCCAAGCACTTTTTGATAGGTATTAACATGATTAAAAATAGAGGTATTGTTATTCCTGTTTCAGAAAGGGGAAACAAATGCACAGATGCTGAAGGACTTGTTCAAGTTTACTCACTGCATTCCTGTCAAGACCAGGCCTCCTAATAATATTAGAACATAACATTACCTCAGGGAGTTAAAGAAGAGCTAAACTTTCTCACTTTAAAAAAATTATTGCCTTAACCTTGAAATTCAAACTGACCATATGTGTTAGAAAGCATTCTGTGGAATGTCATGCAAAACTCCCAAGTGTTCCGCATTAAGAGCAAGCCAAGGTACTTGATTATGGTGTTCCTCTTGCACTCCGTGTTTTTTTTTGGTTGGGTTTTGGTTTTTTTTTTTTTTTTTTTTTTCTTTTTTTTTTTTTTTTCTGACAACACTGAAACATTCCTGGAATATCCTATCTGAGCCCCAAGTGTCTTCAGCAAAGTTCTGCCTATCATTCATGATGAGGAATGTCCATGTGAAACTGATCTAGCATATGTGGCACTTATGCATTTAATGCTGCTGAAATTGGGCTGTGAGTCAAAATGTTGATGACCTACCATGCACTGAAATGAGGCTGATGATGCGTAAAGTGGTGGTGTTTATTTCAATACTTAGCTGATGATGCACTATTTATTTTAAGACTATTGAACTGTGTAGTTGTAATAAGGTTTTGAAAGGCAGTTATGAAATGTCCTGATTGTATATCTGCCACAGCTAAAGATGAATCTGAACTCTGAAAGCAAATACTGCAGGATTCCAGTTGTTCAATATCTAAACTTGGTTCTGAATTACTATAGCTTAGACATGTATGTCATTACCTGGAGGCATATATCTAATTACATAGACTATTCCATTACGAAGCACCCTGGTTTGGACTTCAAGATGTAAACTCTTGCAAAGCTCTGTTTGGACAGGGATTTTGGGCATAGATCTCATAAAGTCACTGTTGGAAGGTTAACTCCAACTTATTTATTCCTTTACAGAGGGAGTATTCACACCAACAAGATTAGGTTGTGGATTTATGGATAAGTATTCAGTATTTTCCTTCCCAAAATCCTTGTGTTAGTGTTGCCTCATCCATTTAAACTACAGGCCTGAAATCTTAATATTTTTTCCTCCTCTGGAGATAAATTCCTTTAAATTACATAGCATTGCTATGCAGGAAAACAAAATAAAGTACACTTTCTTGAAGGACAGTAGTTTTTTAAGCTGTGGGTCTGTGACTGTGAAACCTACCTTTTCATAGTTTCTCTAGGACTCCACAGATCCCTTGGTGCAGAACTGATGTTTCCCTGTGGAATGCAAGACTTCCCTGTGGGGCTTCCCTGGAGAAGTTCGTTCTAGCTTTCTGCCTAGTAGGTAGTCTGGCACATGGGGTGGGTAAAGCCATGCCTTTTTTAAAGCATGTATTTGCTACCTGTCAGAAATCTGAGGATAGCTTTTTAAATGATGTTCATTGAATAACAGAGTTTAAACTGTACTTGCTAAAGAGTTTAATAAAAAGGCAAGTATAAATGTACTGGCACTGAATGCGTAAGGAACAGAGATGGTTTTGGATATGCTTTATGACTAAGAATAGTTATTTGAGAATATAACATTTTTTTGTTTTACTATTAGGAAGCAATCTATCAGTTGCCCTTTTTTTTTTAATTAGGAAAGTTTTTGCATTGACTTCTGAAGATGTGGTTGTTTTCTGTTGTTTGTTTTTTGTTGTTGTTGTGTTTGGTTTTTTTTTTTACACCAGCTGTGTAATATGAATTAGAAACTCTCTGATGTGCTTTGTGAACTATTTTACAGTGGAGTCTAGTGTGGCCAAACACTGGTGGACTATAAGCCTACTTACTGCGTTGAACTATATCCAAGAGCCATATTAAAGGTTCTCTCTGTTTCCTAGGATCTGTTTGACCAATCTTGTGGAAATTGTGCTTCATAACCTGTTAAAGAATTCGTGTTGGTGCTTAAAGTACCTTACAGCATAAAGTATTTTACTTGCTAAACTATGTATCATAAATGAGAGATCTATTTCAAGGAACTGGTTGAGTGATCTTGTTTCCTTCTCCCATTTGTTGACTTGGTATGCCATGCTGTCTGAGGGTATCAACAGAAACAAATGTCTCCCTCTGCAACTGTGATTTAAATTTGTGAAAATGAACTATGATGGCCACATCAGTACTAGTTTTCAGGAAGACTTTTCTTGCAAAACTGTTACAACTTGCAAATAAGTAAGGACTTTCTTTAAGCCACTTTACTATGATCACTCATATTTTGAAAAAAAGATATGCATTTTTCACTTCTTAGGATTGGAATTAAGTGCTTTAATTATCTTTTCATTCAGCTTAGAGTATTTGATCCACAGTTAATATTGCTTACACTAAAAGAAGAGAAGGACTTGACTTGTGTATTAAAGGTGATTGAGTTATAGAGGCCCATAATGAAACTGTCTTTGGGGATGATTAAAGATGCCAAGCAATAGTGGCTGTCAGCGCTGCTTGGTCTGCTAGATCCCTGCATCCTTTCTGTTTAGAGCAACTGATCAAAGGGAAAATTTACAGCAAAGTCACATTTTTCAAGCTGAGAGGTCTAAGGGATGGCAGGTTCCAAAGTGTAACGTGCAGGGGCTGAGGGAAAAGGATGTGTAGGAAGAAAGTGTGTTAACCAGATGGCTCTGCTTTACTGTTTTCAGGAGCCCTTGAAGGGAGTGAGGGAGAGATCAAGGCAGCAAGTTTCTGCCTGAGCAGAGTTTCAGCCAAAGGGAGCTCTGTGCGTGCTCTTCACCTCACTCGTTCAGCTTGACAAGGCTCAAGGTATACCCTGTAAATAAACTCCCTTGTACTTTACTTTTCATCTTTCCAAGCACATTACTGTTGAATTGGACACTCTGTATGGTACTAATGGGGATTCTCTTTCTTTCTGGAAATGTACAAGGTCCTATTTGCCTTTCCATTCATATAAATTAAAAAAAAAAAAAAAAGTCTAGTTTTTATAATTGTTTAATTACAGGGCTGCTGTTCATTAGAGGTTCCAGGCAATGGGAACCACTCAGTATTTGGCTCACTGATGTCTGTGTGCCCCATGGCGACCTTTAGAACAATTTAATTAAAATGACCCAAAATACCTCTAGAGACCTGTCTCTCCAGGATAAGCATGGATAGTATTGTCCTCTAGGGCTCCATTTAGGGAAATCTGTGTCTTTTTAAAGATGAAGCATATGGGGATTCTAGGCTACTGCAAAAGCACAAAGCAAAACATAAGAAAAGAAAAAATGTTGCATAACCTGTAACATTGCTCTAACAAACATACGACTAGTTACTACTGAAATACTCTGTGGTAAATGATAGAAGAGCAGAATTTAATCTAACAAATGAGAGGAGGGGGAAAAGAGAAAGAGATATTATTAGCAAACATAAACTGAATCATGACCATATATTCTCCAAAGAAGTGAAAACAACATCTATGTGTGTTTCCACTTAAGGCAGATTTCAACATAAGGGTACATTGATTATTTATTTGCTGCATCCAGAGATAACCACCATTCATTTAAATGAGTTTGAACAAACTTTAAGTAGTGACATTTAAGTATATTACAGGCAGTGTTTTTCAGTTTTTCATTTTAGAATTATTTGTGCCATCTGAAAGCATTTTTAGTTCCTCATCTCAGCTCTTCTTGATACTATTCATTGCTCCTCTGCTTGTTACTGCGTAACATTTCGTAAACTGAATGAGGTTGCTGTGATTTGTGCCAACATGGCTTACTGAATTGCCCTAATCTCCTGCTAAACTTGTCTGCCATTAGCTTAAGACTCAGAGTTTTGTAAGAATACCTCACTGACAGTGGATTGCCTAGGAAAACAATATGGTTTCCTTCATAAAACGTCTGTAGGACACAAATAGGAACATCTCCATATCCACCCCAAAAGCTGCAGTCCATCTACACTTAGTCTTGGTCTTCTGGCCAAACTCTGTTTCCTGTAAACTGCGTCTCTGAGAGAAAGGAGAACACCGGTTTGCTTTTTGGGTGCATCACTGAAAAGGTTGATATTGGATGTTTGGGTGCCCTTTCATGAAGCAGCTATTTTTTTTTTTTTTTTACTTCATTTTTTTGTTCTTGATGGCCTTTCTTTGATTGAGTCCAGGCTATAAGCAGCACATGCTGCTCTTTGCATATCAAAAATGCCAATGCAAAGTTATTGTCAAAACTTTTCAATTATTTCCCTCAAATACTTATGTCAACCTGTCTTAACACTGAGAGCTGTGTTAAGCTTAACACAGCAAACACATTTTTGGTAGAAATGCAGTGATTTCTACCATTTATCTAACCTCTGAGAGGAAAGCAAATCCTGTATTCTGGGATGGAAGGCATTATAATTCTGTTGGTTCAGACATCAGGCTGCTTTGCCGTAGTGCTGTAGAGAAATAACAAAGACGACAGCTCCTGTCCTGGGCAGCTGATGCTTCCAGTTATCTGACAGGCTATGATAAAGGAACACAATGAAGAACTGTGGCGAAGCAGGGGTGGAAGACTGAGGCAACAGCAGAGACTGCAGTCGAGGTGAAAGCAATTGAAAGTGGAAACAGAAATCGTATGTTGATATCCCTAAGAAACTGCCAAGGTATAAATTGTCCCCAGTAGTGCTTAGCTATTTCTTCCTGTGTTTGCTTGCCCTATGAGCAGCTTAGTGTTTACGGTTCCTGTTGGAGTCAGTAGTCCTAATTAGACCTTTAGCCAGTGATATAACTCCCTCCAACTTTATGCTGATATGAATGCACAGTGAACTATTTAAAAAAAAATCAATCACAATTTCATTAATTGCATTAAAACCAGCAGTTGTGCTCTAAGGGAAACTAAGCTCTGATATTGGGCCATTTGATGACTTAATTAGGTACAGCAGTCAATGATGGTCAAACTTACTACAGCTGATACACTCCAATATTAACCTTCATTATGAGTGCTTTATTTTCATGGTTAATGTGTAAGAAAAATGCATCCTTTAAGGACTGATAAATTTAATACAGATATATCCAATTCTAACTCTCTGTGCTTTAAGAAAGATACTTTTTTTTTATGCCTGTGTTTTTGTTTTATTTTTTAGAGAAAAAGAAGAGTTGCCATTTCGCCTGTAGTAGTTTTAGATATCTGTGAGCTTCTCTCATGAGACACCTTCTCTTGTGGAGATCAAAGAACAAAATCACTTCTATCGCATTTGCGGATCAGTGCAATATATCATTCTATGTGTGTTATGCTATTTGAATGACTGATCGAAATCAATTACACGAAAGTGTAAATTGATTTTTAAATAGATTAGAATAAGAAAACAGGAGACACACTAGTCAGGATATATATCCAACCTGCTTCTTGATGTTTAATGGCTTTAGTATTATATGTTGTAGCACTATCAGCACTGCTGAACTGCAGTTCCTGAAGTCAGAAATCCTATACATTAAAAAGAAACCAAAAGATGGCATTTTATAAATTCCATGTTTCATTGTCCTATAAATAGAGATTAACAAATGCATAATGAGCACCCAGCAAGAATAATATTCCTTGTCTGTTAACTAGTTTATTAATCATAAGCAAGCAACTAACACCTTTTCTGCCTCTTGCTGGTAATTCAGTTTGTAATATACATGGTGTTATTATCGTAAGGCTGTGCTCATCTGTGAGTTAACATTTCAAGTTAGACACTGAGAACACAAGTGTCACCTGCTTTTTTTTTGTCTTCTGCTAATCATATTCCTATAATGTGCATATACCAGCATTATGATTATATTGTAGTTTACAATAAAGATGGATTTCCAATGGCTGGAAATCAGATTTTCTTCTTCTAGAAGGGAGGGTGGTAACTGGCAATTAGGTTTAACATAAGTCGTAGTTGAAAGGAGGTGAAAGAAATTGCTTTTAAAATAAAAATAATGCCAGGTAGACAGAGATTGCTTATGGATGGTGTAACCAGCTGTGCAGGAGAAATGTCAAAAGATGGTTATGGGAGCATTTGGAATGTAGAAAAATCAATTTTAAAGGCTGTTACATAAAACCTGTACCTCTTGTGATGATGTTGCCTTAAGACTATTATCCTGTATCCTGTCATTATGAGATTCTTTCTGTTGTAAAGTTATTCCACCTTCTCTCATATCACTCTCTTAATGTTATTTATTGTCTTTTGTAGAAGGAAAGCAGTGTGCTGCTTTTAGTCACGCAAGAACTAGTGAACTAAACCATCTTGTTAAAAGAAAATAGATCAGCAAATCAAAACTGTGCTTTGGAACAGAGAAAGTACTAAAGAGAAAAGAACCCTTATTGTTTGGTACATCTCCTTTCTTTGTGCATTCGAAGTCCTGTTAGCTTATTTAAGGCCTTGTTGATGCTACATCCATATAAAGGTTTTGGTTTTGCCTTAGGAGTTCTTAGTGATTCCTTGGCAAGGATTCATCTCTCACCAGATAACAGGTCATCTGAGACTTCCTCAGCTCTCAAGAAGGAAGATGGTTCTTACCAGCATTTATTTTGGTTTATGGCATTCTGGGGTTGACTTTTACACATAGTGAGTGGTACTTATTTTGGATGCTGCTGTGTCTTTATTCCAGAAAATACTTATTTTTTGTATGGAAAATTCCTTGCAAACATACAAAGGAGAGCTTTCTTCTCTTGCGAATTTTTTTGCACTGTTTGTCAGCAGATAATGTCATGAGAGGAATAAAACTGCCTCTTTGTCTTAATGAGGGGTGAGACCAGTAGCCTGATAATAGTTTCATTAATAGCTATTTGCCTATTAGTCAAAATGCATAAAGAATGATTATAGAACTGGGATTTGGACCTGTGGCCATGAATAGCTATTTATGGGTGGAACTTCAGTTTCCACTACAGTGTTTGTGGTGCAGCCACCCTGCTGCAATAGGCGGGCCCTGAGAACTGTGTTGGCTTCTCTGGATCCCTCCTTAGAGCCAGAGGTTGTGCTGTGGCTGTGGAGGAAGATTGCATTAATCCAACCAGGGTGGTGGTGGGAGGAGAAACAGTTCAAAGCCCAGGCTTAAAGCTATCCCTGGGGTGAGCCCACAGACTCAGTACTTGCGCAGTCAACCAGTTTGTTGCCCTTGTCTATGAGGGTGATCATTAAATCATAAACAAGGGATTGATTTTTATGTTCTTGTTGCCTTTTTAGAGCAATGAGATATAGAAGGCTGGATTCTGTTCTAACTTACACATCATTATCAAACTACTAGAGGCAGCCACACTTTTTTGCAAGAGTATTCTTCATAAACTTTTCACTGGTGAGAAAATGAAAAAGAAGTGGAGAGGTGCAAATTTGAGCTACTGCTAAGAAGTCAGCCTGGACAAATTTCATGCATTTCAAACTGGCCAAGATTTTCTGACTACTGTGTGAGCTAGAGACCAAGAAATAAGGAATTAGAAAGGTGAGCTCTTAATTTTTATCTCTTGTTTCTAAAGGGAGACCTCTATATTTTACTTTTCTGTGTAGTTTTGTAAGAAGTGGGAAAGGCTTGGGTGATTGCAGTGTATGTGTGTGTTTCTGTTACTTTCCCACCTCTTTTTCAAGAATTTAAAATATAAAAAAACCAAGCAAAAACTAAGTTCCATGACAATGGACATGAAGGTAGACAAAAGAGGCCAAAATGAATAATGCTGCTGAGAGAAGGCTACACTGTAAGTTTATAAAGCAGTCTTGTGAAGTTCTGTTGTGTACAGAACCACACATGGCGTTAGTGGGTGTGTGGACAGACCACCTCAAAAAAATTTCCTAAGAGGAAATGTAAACACTTCAGCGAATTAGTAGATTTTGAGCACTAAGCAGCAAAGCTGAAAAGCTACTGTTAAAGGTCACCTTTTGGTTACTGTAAAAGAAGAATGAACACTATGCAGTAGTATATGTTAACAGTGAAGGAAAAGTGGGAAGTGACACTTCTGTGAAGCCCAGTAAGCACAGCCTCACTGGTCAAGAACCAGGGGTTACCACCCCAGTGTTAGGAAACTTCTCTTGGCTTGAGTTTGAGGTCAGACCTGCTGCTGGCCATTTGGCTTTGCTTCCTCACCTATATTTTATTGTCTGTTGAAATCTGAAACAGTATAATGTGCAGTTGCCTGTGCTTCTCACCAGCATGGTTTATGAGCTACATACAAGCTAGTGCTGGCTGTGGCCTTGTGTTGAAAGGGAGCTGGCTCTTCCTTTAAATCCTCTCTGTAGAGTATTAATCCAAAGCAATTTATTATTTTTCCTGTGAGCTAGAAAGCTTATTCTTCTTGTGAGCTGTTTTGGTTATCTGTTGCTGTATTAATTTAGTGATCTGATCCTTTGAACCTATTGATTTAATTGTAACTGTTCACTCAATTTTGTTCATTGCATTATTCCATATTTAATTAGTTTAGTAAAACTGTATAGTGAATCAGCTTAGTACAACTATGGTTATTTAAATGTTTTTTTTTTTCCTTGTTCAGCGTTGAAATGAAATCCATAAATGCACAGAACAGATTTATTCCACTACATTGCAACAAGATGAGCTCAAGGTTACAGAAACCAACAGATGAGAAATTTGCTTGCCTCTTGGTTTTGTTTCCTCACCAGTGTTCAAGAGCCCCTTTTAGTCTCAGACAGTATCCTGAATCTGTTTCCCCTCTATAAGCAATATAAAGTTTGATTGTGTGCTAATGGAAAATCATTAGAGCTGGTGTGTTGCCACCTTCATCAATAGAAGGGTGTTTTCATCCTGAGCACAGAAAATCACTCCTAACTGCAGATGGTGAGAACTTCCTCTCCCGCATTTAGAAGTCTAAATGGAGGAAATCATTCACTGTGTTTTAAAAATGCATCCTCTAGGCCATATTGGCCAAAGCACAATAAAATACGGTGGCAACCACTGATGGAATTGAACAGACAGGCTACTGTCGGTGAAAGTGAGAGAAGCTGTGGATTTGTGCTTGTGTACCTGTTTAGCAGGTGTCATGCAGGAACGACTCACATGGCTTAACCTTTGTAGAGAGCAGGGTGGCTTGCACTTTCCATCTCTTTAACACCGCTAGGCAAATTTCTAGGGCTGTTCTCTGTCTAGTGGCAGTTGGCCCTGTTGGGGGCCTACACAGCCAGGGTATGTATCCACATGATGGAAACTTCTGATCTTGTGATTTTTACTAGTAATGAACTAGCTAAATACAATATGAGTGCATGATTGGATGATGATCTGTGACTTTGAAGGACCTGATACATTTTATTTCTGTTCATGTTGTTTTGTAGTCAGGCAATTATATGGGTGGGTGGGCAAAATGAAAAGGAACGATGTCACTGATGGAGGGCTTTAGCTTCTGGGGCCAGAAATGCTGCTGCTGAAAACAATGCTGAGCCCAGATTATAATGCGAAGTTACTCATCCCAGATTATTACACAAAATCCATGCATCCATATCCACTTTTGCTTTGAAAAGGGAAGAGAAAAATTCTTCATTACTAACATGTATCAGGCATTGTCAAAAATTTTGTTGAACTGGGTGTCTTGGGCATGCTGGGGTGAAAAGAAAACCACTTGTGGGAAAAAATGTCTGTCAAACCAAGTACTGCACCTAACAATTACATATGCTTGTCAGGCTTTAAGAAAACAAAGTTGTGAGTTTTGTTTCCTTAAATGTATGAGAGCATATAATTGTGAATTGATAAAGTGTCCCAAGAAGCATGGTTTTGCAGGGATGTGTTTTGTTATAATTGTTCCTTACTATAATAGCTTTTCTGTTCAATGTGGAATTAGAGGGAGGTAGAAGTTCACTAAAAGGTGTCTGTAATGTATGTATTAAGAAGCTTCTTTTATGTGTATAATGCAAAGGTGGTCGGTAGCTAGTTTGCAGTAAAAGGAACTTATGAGCTTTCAAAAGATATCCGAGTAGGTGGCAACAGAGCAGTGGGAGAAGATTGAGTAGCTGAAGCAAAACTGTCCAGCAGCTCTCCATGGTGTAATAGTGCTGAGAGAAATTGCATTCCTCTGGGTGGGGTAAGGCTCTGAACAACCATGGCAGTGAAACGAGTGACCTGTGGAGAAGTGACAATTTCGCTGTGGTGATCCTAGGCCAATCTGATTTTCTTCTCTTATTGTATGGAAATTTTGATTTTGCCCCATGCTGAGGGGAGGGCAAGACTCTCTGTTGTGTGGACTGTTCCTAAATCAAATGCAGAAGGTTTTCGGGGTTCAGGAGGACTATGGCACTTGCTGCTGCTCCTCCCGTGCCCCCTCTCTGTAAGCCCTGTTAATTCAGTTGACATAGATGAAGGTAGTGGAGCAGCTATGGCCTTTATTAATTTCTTAGGACTGGTTTACCCTTAATTAAGTGGAAAACCTTGAATGCAGGTTGGAAAGAGAGGCTTGGCGTAAACAATAGGGCTTAAGGGTTGGCAAATGCTGCTCTGTCACCTATCTCTCTTAAATGCATTTTACTTGGTAAATTATAGGAACTATGTGAAGTGATTGAATAATGGATGCATCTTCAGTTAGTGTTTCTACTGTATTTCTTTGGGCCCTGACTGTAAATCTGCCTCTTGAGAGGGAAACCTGTCTGTCTTAATAAGCCCAAGTCAGGTTGTGGAGTCAAAGCTCTCTAAATAAACCACTGAGGAAAGTAAAATATAATTTATCCATAATGGTAAGTCCATCAAAAGGATAAGTGACTAATAATAATTTACAGGTAATGCTCCAAACAAGGCTCAGAAACAGAATCTTGCTTTATTGTAACACAGGACATAAAGGTCACTGTGTACTTCACGTTTTCATATTCCTGGTGTTTGTATGTCCTGAGAGTGAAACAAGGCGTTTGTGGTAAGAAGGGTAAAGACTGACTGTTCTTGGGGTTTTTCCTCCTACTGTGTGATGAAAAGGGTGTTTAGGTACTTGGGTAATGGGTTTTGTGGATCTGCAGAGGTGAAGGCATTGATGTACTCCATTGCCTTCCTGGCAGGAAGAAGCCAGAAGTGGAAAAGCATGGTCCTTGTGCGTTATTGCAAGAAACCTACTTTGCAAATTGGGATTAAGCTGGCAAAGCAGTAAAATAACTAGGAGGTTTTTACCAACTTGGGAGCCATTGAGGATATGAGAACAAAAGCACAATCTGCATAGAAATCTTGGAGAGGTATTTAAAAGTTATTTTTGGAATGGAGTAAGCAGCACTCCAGGGAAACTGGTCAAGTAATGATATGGTGGTGATAAATCTGGAGGACTGCTTGGGAGCATGAAAACTCTGTAATGATTTTATACCCTCAAGTATGTAATTTAAAATGTAGGTGCAAGGATATGCTTTGGGTTGGAGGTTGTTTCCCCCCCCCCCCCCAATAATTTATTTAATGTGAAGTGTTCTTCCATGAGTGGTTTGCCTACTTGCTTGTAGACTCTTGTGTGACTCAGAGCAGTATGTGAAGAATCTGCCTCTGTTTCCAGGGAGCAGAAATCCCTACCTAAGTATGCTCTAAAAGGTCAAATTCAATTTAATAAATTTATCTCTCAGGAAAACAAGCATCTTTCTTACCTAGAGGGGAAAAAAAAAAGGGGGGGGGGTTGCATTTAAAAAAAAACCCTAAAGCATATTATAGTTGTGTAAGTGTGAAGTGCTAAAAGCTCATATTACTGAAACCATACTGGCGTAAATCCTCAATACGTGTTGAAGTCAGTAGCATTACTCGTAATTCTATTATATAGTCTCTGTAAAGAAAGGAGAGCTGCTGGGAAATGCAATTCAAATTTGGTCTTAAAGTACTTATCTAAGGGCTGTACCCTGCCAGCATTTTTAAAATAAGAGTTGTAATTGATGCCATTGCTTAAAAATCAATGTTGCCTGGTATAGTCATGTGTGATAATACAGCACTGCAGCAAAGCGAGCTATTTCAACTGCAGACTTGCATTCAGCTAGATAGTATATAGCTGTAGTATAATATATTGCTGTATAATGCAGCACAGTTTAGATTGGAAGCATGATAGAGTGTATTTAATGATATTATGAAGATATTGGAGAACTTGGGAGCTTTAAAAACCACTGGTCAGTGAAGTTTCACAAGGGTGCTGTGACAGGGACTGTGACTCATGGAGTGCTGGATGCTTAAAGTGGCGTCTGTTTTTTATGCTCCCTGCCCTTTGCATAAACTCTTTACCGCAATATCTCTGAGTTGTCAGAAGAACAGAAAAAATGTTCAGGTCTCCTCATACTCTTTCTCTCAGAACTGGTGAGTCAGGTGTGTAGAGTAATAGTTTTAAGTTCATTTCTAATAGGAATCAATAAAAAGAGGTCATTGTTTCCAGTGCTTTCAGGTGTTGTGTACCAGGAACTGAAGTGTTTTGGAGCTCTTGAATTTGTATATTTTGAAAAAATTGTATTTTTTTCTGTGGCTTAAACATATACAGTATGGCAATAACACCCAAATGGTGCTATATGGAATGCTACAAAGCCACGTGGTCCTGGGCTGCCTATTTCCACTGGCCACACTACAAAGACTACCAGAAACATACCCATGATATACACTTATGTTTTCCACTGAGGTTGTGTAAATGGGAGTGGATATGTGGTGAAGGCATGAGGCACCACTACAATGTGGCTTATGTGACTTAAACCAATTGGAAAGGTTGTGAATGCCTGGGTGTGTTCATAGGCAGGAGTGCTTGTGGAAATAGCTGCTTTTAAGGGAGCAGCATAAAATGCCCGCAGAAAATCAACCTGACACGAACAAACTTCCTGACACAGGGAAACCTGGGTTAGAAAGCTACTGCTCCATTCATACGCACAAACACCCTCTACAGCCTTAGAAGTAGGAAGGAAGCGGTGTACTTTTCTTCTTCTCTTCTCTTCTCTCCCCCTTTCTCACCAGGCCATATGGAAATATTTCAAGGTGGTTTTTTTTCCCCTCTCTTTCTCAAAAGAGGTGTATATTCTTGCCCCGCTCCTTCCCCAACACCTAGTCATCAGGACATCCCTTTCTCATGTGGGAGACCTATTTCACATGCCTACTCTAGCAGAATTGAAGAAGTGACTTGAATGTAACTGAGGTGTGTATAACCAGCTTGTAGTTCTGGATGCACTTGTCTCTACAGCTTTTCCTATCTGGCTCAATAAAAGGTGTTGTCCCCTGACCTCCCTGCCCCTGATTAAAAAATTGAAAGAAAAAATTCATTAGGCAACTGAAGTCCTGTCACTCTAGTCAGCAATGGAGCTTGGATACTGAACGTTTGTATCCGGATGCAGCTACATGGAATGGGCTGGCCTCAAGGACCCCACGAAGCATTTTCTGTTTGAAATTATTTTAAATATGAGAAAACTTTTTCTAGTCTCTGTGTGATTTACGAACTTGAAATTACTTAAAATTACGTCTTTGACCAGCCAAAAATAAACATACTGTGTTTCCCCTACACCTCCTAGAGAATTAGGACAGCTGACTGCGTGCAGTAACTGAGGAAAGGAACTTGATGTTCTTGTTCACCCTTAAATTGAGAACTGAATACAATGTTCATGCAACAGTCCACTCAATTAGTCATGAAATGAATCGGTGACGGTGGTGGGAATGGAGCCCAGGAATCATGGCCCCTCTGCTCCAAAAGCTGGATTGCACTGCCTTTAAAAAAAATCCCCTTTTTTGAGTAGGAAATTTAAGAAATACCATGACAGTTTACCATACTGGTTGGCTTGGTTTATTTTTTCCTTTTTTTTTCTTTCTTTCTTTCCTCTAAGAGACAAAAATACAATAAGCAAAGGCTTTGTTAGGATAGATTTTGAAGTCAGGCATACCATGAGAGTAAAGCTGATGTTTCTGTTATAAAATCTTCATTTCATCCCTTCCTGGAAACATGAATATGAATTATGAACTCCATGACTGGCAACATTTTCCTGAAGAGAATACAGATCCCTGGGAGAATGTATTCTCTCCTGCTCTATATGTGTAACTGCCATTAATGCTAATGGGAGTCACTGAAAAGGCAAATATGCCCTTGTTTGTACAAATGGCTGCAAAGTAGATGTTGCAAAAAACCCCAACCCCCAAACCCACAAAACTACTCCATGACACAGCACCGCAAGTCAAAAGAGAGAACATACCAGCTGGGAGAAGTGGCCCATTGTGAGACGGTCATTAAATATAATATGGTTTAGAATGGACTGTTGAGAAAGATCAGGTTTGCTTAAAGGTAAAATTACTTTCCACTTAGAGTACTTTCCATTGTGAGGCTTTTAAAGGATTCTGCACGCACAAACTGCATCAGTATTTAGTGATGGCAAAGGACTGAGTTAGTGCAATTGAAAAGGTCCCTATTCTTTGCATGAGATGCAGCAAAGGGCAGTGGTCAAGTTTCTGGCTTGTAGCAAAATCTTTCTGCTTACATCAATTCTCAGTGGAGTTTGCAGTGAAGTAGGAACAAACACAGGATCAGTTACTCTGTCTTGGCTGAAGGGCAAACCTTCTCCCATGTACGTGTTCAGACTTTTCTGGCTATCTATCTCCTTCACCATGCAGCAGCATCTACTTTACTGGTTTTGTTACTGTCTAGATGGGTAAAGTGAGAAGTAGCAAGAATATGACTTTTCCAGAGTCTTCAGCCAACTGAAGTGAGCTGTAGGATAACTTCTAGTGACTGCTTTTTTCCTCTGGCTGACATACCCACCCTGCAGTTTCAATCAGTTCTAACAAAGCAGGGATATAGCCTTACAGTCAAGTGTTGATAAGTTTTATAATAGTAGGAGTACTGGGAAATGTATTCACAATGAAGTATCTATACAGTGTAGGTGTCATTCTTGGCCTACCTGAGAAAGCATAAGGTCAGTCAGTATGTATTTATGGTGGCTACACAAGTAATGAGATCTGGGGTTTTTCTTGTTTTGGTTTTCCTTTTCGGAGTTGCCTGTCTCTATGTGTTGCTGTGATGGCAGAGGACAGCTCTTCTAGCAAAGTCTCATCATCTGTAGTAGGCAGCTCATCGAACAGCTTAGGAGACTGGACAATGTGTACGATGTGTGTGGATCAATAAGAGGCACGCAAGATGTTTTTGAATAGCTTGTAACGAGTTGGACAATGGATGCAGTATCATTTCTACTCTCTTGTCTGCCTTAACATCCAGGAGCAGGAGTTCCCCTGGAGAGGGTTATATGTGTTTGGTGGATTTCCCCCCTCAGATGAGTGCCAATGAAGTTAGTTCAGAGATTATCTTGATATGGCTACTATTAAATTATGAATAATTAGCAAACATTTTCACTTGGGGACCTCGCATCCTTATGAATCTGTAGTATAAAAGATGGCAACCATACTTACTTTGCTCCCCCATTTTTTTTCCCCTTAGAAAAAAAAAAGAAAGGATCCCTGCTCAGGAAAACAAGTTCACAGAGTTTAGCCTTTTCCAGTCAGTGACCAGTAGATATAATGACAAGGAGCTTGCTTAGCAGTGAAGGGGAAAGGGTTTTTCCTGTAACTATGAGTTACACTTGCATCCCAAATGGCAATGACAAAGGATTCCTTGGCCACCTGTGTGTTAGAGCTCTCCATAAGATACATATTGGTGATATTAAAATGTTGTGAATAAACAGATTCCTTTTGAGTTTCTTCTGAATCAAAGTGTTTATTAAATACAAATGCCAAGATAGACATTAAATTTACCAACATTGATACAGCTTGCCTTGGACTACATTAAGAGTGCATTTATGCAACTACAAAAATGTGGGAGGCTGGAAAAGCCTATATAGGCCCTCATCTATTGTAAAGAAAACACCCATTAAAGAAAAATAGGGTGTGAAAAGGCACAGTTGGAAGAGAGGAGTAGGGAAGTAAATATAAATCTTATCAAGATGCAACAGATATTGAACTGATGGAATTAAGCAAACATAAGTATGAATTAAATCAAATCTAGGCTGTGTGTACTCTGCTGAATTAAATCAGGTAAAAATCTGGAAATAATAGTGCTTTGCCTTCTTTATGGCATCTTAAAAGACATGTCAATCCAAATAAAGTGTTGACTATAGCAAAGTTTCAGACTGTTTGTAGGCAGACAACAAATTAATCAAGAACGTCAACTGTCCCATGAAAAACCTCTATAATTCAGCAGCTTCTTCTTGCAGAGAGAATCTAGTCCATTTACTCCTGGAAGATTATCATACTATGCTATCAACCACAAAAAGAGAAAAGAAGGTTTCAATAAGCTAAAGGAAGCTTCAGCAAAGCAACTGAAACCTTGGGCTGTCACCACAGGTGAATGACAGTCAAGTGACTTCTTAAACATAAACATCCACAAAGTTAGGAATGTAGAGTAGATTTGAGGTTTTGCATTACTATTTCCAAAGAGAAGCAGAGCTGTTAAATTTCTTATTCTAAACTGCAATGAAATCTGACTTTTTGTGTGTGTGTGTTAACTGTAGACATCTTGGCTATTAGGAAACAAGGAAGACTTACCATGTTGTGTACTCGAATCTTTTTGATTATTTTTTGTTTTCATTCTTCCAACTCCATAGAATGAGCAGCTAACAACTGGAGATACTTGCTGCATCTTTGTTCTGTATAACTGATACAGAGGAGGAGTTCCATTCACTTTCAGCGGGAATAATAATCATTGCTACACGTACACACATAGATATATACAAACATATTTTTGGGGTTAGCTCTTAGCTAGGTGTAAATGCATGGGCCATTATGGATTTGTGCTGTCAGGGGGACTAGAGAATCACCACCAACCCCCTCCCCCTGCTAGAGATAAAGATTCTTGGGAAAATGCTAAGGGTAGCTTTGGAGAAGACTGTTTCCCTGTCTGAACCACCCAGACTGTGAGTCTTTTTTTTTCTCTTCTTCCTCTTCCCAAACAAGAACCAGAATTTCCCTCCAGTGCTTATCATGCTGTTTTAAGCACCTAACATTGTCCCATTTTTTTTGTGGGGAAGCCTCAACTTAGCTATAGTAAATGGGTGGAAGCTAGGAGAAGACAGGAGAAATGCTGAATCTTAAAGCACTCCATTTATTCTGAGCATAGGCTAAAATATGATAAATTTCTCAATGTTCTAGTCTTGCAGAGCTCCTGCTTATGAAGCAGCTTTGTAAATTCTCAGTAAACATGAGGAGCTTTCCAGATCCAGGCATATCCTGCAGCTGTAGTTCTGGTGATGTCTTTCAAAATGTGCCTTGTTCTTGTTGTGGCAGCACAGAGGGACAGAGCCCTGGGCACAAGGCTCTGAGTGTGGCACTGCACAGGCCTTTCAGTTCACCTTTCTAGGATATCCTATGTTTCTAATGACAATGTAGTTTTCAGAGCCTTACTCAAGCCATTCTGTTGTGGTAGCAAACCCTATTCGGTACAGGTTTCATACCATGTTCATTCTGACAACTGAAATAAGCACAGCAATAGCTCATGATAGGTTAGCTGAAAATCACCACAGTGGTTTGCAAAGGTAATAGAGCTGTTAGAGATGTGCATAGAATTACATCCATTGCCACGGAGTTGAACTTTGAATAGCGACTGTCACTTGAGTTGGGTATTTACCTTGCGTATTGCTAATGAGATGTCATTCTTCCATTGGTACTGTAAACCCAGTGGTACCTTATGTAATAATGTGTAATGAGTTGTCCCTTACACAATGATGATGGAATATCACGGTGACTTATAACATTCTTAATATGCAAAATGTTGGCAAATAGATTAGCCTTTTAGTGCCGACTGCTGCATCTAAACAACGTACACCCACCACAAAATGTCAGCGCTCTTCTGATGGCAAATGATGAATGGCAGAATTGAAATGAGCTCTCTCATTTGTACTGGGCTTAGCAATGCAACATCGATAGCCTTTTTGGAAGGAGGGAAAAAATAGAGGAAGCAGTAAGTGTTATGAAAAACATAATCCAAGCCAAAGTTTTTTTTTAAAAAAAAAAGGTGTGGAGGGTGAAGAGAAAGAAAAGATAATGCAGATAATGGGAAAGAAAAAGTAGTGCAGCCTGACTTAAGTTTAAACCCAGACACAATGAAGTTTTGATGCTGCAACTCTCCACCTTGCAGAGATGCTACTGAAGTTGCAGTTCTTCTCTTTGGTGTGGTGGATCCATTTAGGTCTCGTTGTACTTTGCATGTTACAAATCAGGTTTTATGGCATTTGAGAATTCTTCTAGGCATTTTCCTCATTTGTTGTTGTCCTCTGGCTGTGCCAAATAGCCTTCTGCCCTTTCAGTTGGTCTGTTTTATAGCATTCTGTGGGCCCCTGTCCTTTTTTCCCCCCCTTTTGGCTGGGACTGGATGCAGTGTTTGCTTGGGGATTTCAGAGGAAATTTTGTAACTTGTCCAATTCACTGGGTTTAGATTTTTAATATTTTATATTACTATTTTACTGTTATTAAAACAGCAGCCAGAGGCATCCCAGCTGAAGTGAAGACCTCACTGTACAAACTTAACTAAGAGGCAAGCCTGCTCCCAAGTGCTTGCAGTGTAACTGACTGGTGTTTGGATGCCTGTATAAATCGCGGGTTTAATAGCTGCATATTTCTACAGGTTTCAGGCTAGGATGCCAAAGAACTTTTCAAACACAAATAAATTTAACCTCCTTTCCTATATGGAAGTCAGAGATTGGTTCTGTGGTAACACTTCCCCCCTCTCTAATTCCCACACATGTACTTGTTAGTGACATATATATGACTGTGGTCAATATAGGTGCTTAACTTTTTAAAGAGCCTGTGTAAGTCACTAAGTGCATATTGATTTGAAGCAAATGTAAATTAGAATTAATTTTGACTTGCTAACGTAGTCAAATAAGGAACATTTCTATTGATCTTTGTCCCAGAAGCCAATTATCTGGATTAAGTGTTTTTATTACATGAAATACAGCATATAGCATATATCATTCTGCATTGATCAGTGTGAAATTGCATATTTAAGACAAGGACTGTAAGTAAGAGTAGTTAACAAGTGATTTATTTTTAAAAAGTATATCTTGTTTTATTTACCCCCCGCTTTTCCCTGTTCAAAAGCTGTGCTTGTAACTACCACTGAATAGGAGGCTGTTGACGCATGTGGATCAACAGGGATTCTTGTTCATATCATTTCCATTTCGGCTTCCTTCCCTTTCACTCTGCTCCATCTATACTGTGTTCCCTCCCCCTTCGGCCTCCCCAGCCATTGTAAAGCTTATCTGTGTTTCCCACTCCTTAGCATTAAGCAGTTTTTGCCGTAGTGTGCTCTGCATGGAAAAAACGTTTTCTATATTAAATAAATACGTCACAGCCCTCTCTCCTGCAAGCAAGCAACGCTAAGTATCTGGAGAATTCAGTAGCGCGTGTACAGGTGACGGTTATAAAAAGTGTGCGGAATTTACATGTTGGGGCTGGTGTAACGGCAGGGGGAAACGGGCCCTTGGCCCCTCTGTGGACAGGCTGCCGGGGCGAAGCAGGTGAGGGCCTGATCCGTCCCCCGCCGAGGCTCTGAGCTCTGGCGTTACCTCCCCGGGAGCAGGATGCGGCCACAGCGCTCTGTTACTAGACTTGTGCTTGCGAGACGGCGACCTCCGGGAATCGCTCTGCCTCCTGTTATCCACATGCTGACATTATCTATATGTATCGCTATCGCGGTCCGTGCCTCAGCCCCGCAGCAACTTAATAATCTTGGTAACATCCTGCTCCCAACTCATTTTCTTGGCAGTAGTTTTAATTACGTTTCGGGCTCCTGAATGAATTTGTTTTCTCTGGATCCTTGGCATATTGAGACGCTTGTCACGTTTGGGTGCCTGCAATCACTGATGCGTTTGTTTTAGGGGATGAATTAGTCTTCTGAGCCTGAGCATGTCCAATTTATGAATTAGATTTCATTGAAAGCTAGAACAAAACAAAACAAGAAACGGTTTTGCTGTACCACTTTTCTCCCCCACCCCCTCGCCCCCAGCGCGGGGGTAAACCCCTCGCATTTCCCTTTCGCTCGTCAAACGCGGGTCGCGTCCCGGGCCCCAGCGGAGCGGAGGGAGGAAGGGGCAT
>NW_010972665.1:9648746-9649096 GCF_000737465.1 Haliaeetus leucocephalus
CGGGGGCTGCCGGAGGCCGCGCAATGCAGGGCGCTGGGCGCCCTCCGGGCGGGGGCTGCAGCCCCGCGGGAGAGCCTGCGCCCGGCAACCGGGGAGCTGCCGAGCCGCCTGGCCTCGCCCCCTCCTCCGCTCCCTGCGCTTGGAGCATCGGCCCCCCCCCTTTCCCCCGGGAGATATACATGCATCACATATATGCAGAGAGAGCGAGCGAGGAAAGCAGACCTATCCGTAATTCTGGGTGTATCTGAATACGCTTAATTGCAATTCATTTCCCCGTTCTCGCACAGCCATCCCGCTTCCTCGCGGAGCCGCCCGCTCCCCTCCGCGCCGCCCGCCCGGGCGCCCCGCTG
>NW_010972665.1:9649106-9652157 GCF_000737465.1 Haliaeetus leucocephalus
GGGGCGGGCGGCGGCGGCGGGGGGGCCGCTCCGCAGTTCGCGGTCTGCCGGCGCCCCGGCACACACCGAGCGCCGGAGGCTCCGCCGCGCCGCCTGCCAACCCGGGATCTACCTCCGTGCTTTTTGAGCCCCGGCGGTTTTTTTTTTTTCTCCTCTCCCCGCCGCCCGTCTTCCTCAAGCTTGGAAAATTCTTGGGGCCCTGGGGGAATTTGGGATTTTTTTCTAAGGGGGGGTGTCTGGGCATCTCCCCCCCCGCGCCCGCTGCCGTGCTCCACCTGCCCTTGCGCCTTTTTTTCTTCTTTTCCCCTGTCTGTCTCTCCGCTAAACCCGGGCTGATGTGCTGTGCGAGAGGCTGGAAATGGAAGTGTTGATGCTCTGGCTTTTCCCCTGGATATTTCAGTGCGTTTCGGTGCGGGCGGACTCCATCATCCACATCGGTAAGAGAGGAAGCGGGGGGGGGGTGTTGGAGGGAGGCGGCAGATAAATAAATAAATGAAGGGAGCGTCTCGTTTAACCGCGGTAATGTCACAGGCAGCGGTTGAACGCAACTCCGCGGAGAGCCAGGAGGAGGGAAGGGAGAAAGGCAGCTCAATTCCCCCCCGATTGTAAAGTTAGGGGCGAAATGCCGGCTGTGCGCCGGGGCCGCCGCTGCGGTCTCCCATGTGGCTGGGGAGCCTCTGCTTGGACCTGTTTGCGTGGAAAGGCTTTCTCCCCCCCCCGCCGCCTCCTCGCCACCGAAAACAAACAACCGCCCCCAGCACCCGAGCAGGAGAGGGGCATAATCTGTACGTGCTCGTAGGGAAAACTTTCGGGGAGATAATCCCTTGGTTTCCATCCCCTGTCGTAGCAGGTGTCAGCCGAGCCGGAATGCGGAGGGGGGGCCGGGGGGGAGGGACGACGACTTGGCTGGGAAAGGGTTAGAAAGGCGAGATTTGCAGCGGCTGTGTGTGTGTCTGTGTCTATGCGCGCAACTGTTGTGATTTGAATAAGATCTCATTAAAACCCCTGGGCAGCGAGAAGGCTGGATCAGCGGTGGGAGGAAGAGGGGTATGAATAAGAGGTAAAGGAAAGGCTGATGTGAACTTTTATGGCTTCTGGGAGCGAGGCACGGTGATGTCCGCGGGAAGGCTGGCAAGCAAAAGCGAGGCTCTGCAGTCACCTTTTGGCTGGTGTTGAAAGGTACCAGCAGGAACGAAAATGAGGATGTTTAGGGGCGGAGAGGGGGGGAGAGAATCACTTGTGGAGGATGATAGAGGAGGAGACGGGAGTACGGCCGGGAAATGAAAAAGCCGTAATTCCCACCAGCCTTTTGGGGAGGATGGGAGATCAAGAAAAGGAGGGGGCCGGGGCGGGAGCGGCCCTAGCGAGGGGAGGCTCCACGGAGACGGGAGGAAAGTCCCGTGTCGACCCGGAGCGGGGAAGGGGAAAGGGGGACCAGCCCTGTAACAAGTTTCCCGGCAGGGGCGGCTCCGGGGCCGGCGGAGGAGGCTCCGGTCGGCGCCGCTCGCCTCCGGAGCCTGGGGGCGCAGCCAAGGCAGACAGCATTGCGGAGCCATTAAGGAGACGGGGTCAGCCCTGACCGCAGCGGGGGACTCCGGCCCGGGGGCGCTCCCCAGGGCCGGGCAGACCCCGGCGGCCCCGGGGCCGGCCCCGCGGGGAGGCAGGGGGGCGGTGGGGCCGCCCTGGGGAAGTGCCCTGGCCGGGCTGTGTGTGTGTGTGTGTGTGAGCGAAACAGCCTCCGCGGCTCTTCCTCTTGGCCCCGCTTCTCCTGCGGGTGGACGGTATCACCGCGGCTTCCCCCCGCAGGAACTTCAGCCCGAGTGGTGTTTGCCAACTAACTCCTCGCAGAAATAGCGGTCCGGTGGGCAGGAGAGGCGAGCGGCTGTGTGCAGAGCTGTGATTTCACACGGGCGGTGCACGGAGGCTCCAGCCACAGGCACGCACAGTGTGAATCAGCAGGACTTTTCCAGGCTGGGGGATAACGGTTTTTTTCTCATTTTGTTGCCAGCACTAGAGATCTCCCACTGCTGCGTAGAGCAGGGCAGTAAGCCTGGCGTGGGCACACACAAGCTCCGTAGAGAGGGACTCTTATGTAACACACATCGCCAGATGTTTTCACGTTAACTGCATAAACAGGACAGTGAAATTCAAGCTTCCAGGTTACCGGACACAAATCCTGGCTTCACGTTCGCGTGTGCATGCGAGCCTCAACAAAACCGCTGCCCGAAAGGCAGCAGCAGCCTAGGGAGCGGCGAAGCAGTGAGCAAAAAGTTGGTCGAATTCCCAAGCCTGCTCCCTTTCCCGTCACTGGCGAAGCGAGTCCCTCACCCCGGCGCGACTCCGGTTCAGGGCTCCGTAAATGCCGGGGGAGCAGAAGTGGCCGGGAGGAGGGTCGCGCTTCCCCGCGCCCCGGACGAGGCCGCGCAGCCGGTGGCGGCCGCCCACGCGTGGGCCCCGGCCCCCCAGGCACCCGGTGCCCCCGGAGCTGCCCCGCCTGGCACCGTGCGAGCCGGCTCGAGCTTTGCACGGCCCAGGGGGGAGCGGGGGTTCTGGTGCGGCGAGCGGGCGGGCCGAGCCGGTGAGGAGCGGGGCCGAGCCCTCCTCACCCTCTGCCGCCTTCCTCCCCGCAGGTGCCATTTTCGAAGGCAATGCTGCCAAAGACGACGAGGTGTTCAAGCAGGCGGTGTCGGATCTGAACCTCAATGACGACATCCTCCAGAGCGAGAAAATCACTTACTCCATCAAGCTCATAGAGGCCAACAACCCCTTCCATGCGGTGCAGGAAGGTGAGCGCCCCGGGGCGGCACCCACGGCGCGGGCGGGCTGGGCGCCGGGACGGGACGGGGCTGAGAGAGGACGGCCCCCGGCCCGGCCCGGCCCGGCCGGTCGGCGGGAGGCGGTTTCAGCGCCGTGACAGCCCGGACCCGTCCTGGCGCTCGGCTGGAAACTTTTCTCGGTCGGGGGTTGGCGCTGTCTTACAAGGAAAGGGGAGGGACGGCGCGGTGCGGCGGCTGCGGCGCCGTGCCCAGCCCAGCCGTGCCGTGCCGTGCC
>NW_010972665.1:9652167-9774070 GCF_000737465.1 Haliaeetus leucocephalus
TCGCGGAAACGGCTGCGGGAGGTGGCGGGGCACAAGCCGGCACCTCTCCCTGCGCATCTGCCCCCGTGCCCCCCAGGGGGAAGCAGAGCCGGGGCGGCCCTCCGTGCGAGTGGAGCTCCCTCCCGGCTGGCTGGGGAGAGGGTAAGGTAGCCGAGTGGCCGGCTGAAAACCTTCCCAGAGTTTACAAGATCTGACAAGTAGCTACGCGGGTAAATAATTTCAATTAGACTTTTGCAGAGGGAACCGTTTAAATTAATCAGCTTGCCTTTACAAATAAGACTTTAAGAAGATATTATTTGTGATTTAATGAAGCCAAGGTTAATTATGGCCTAGGTTATTTCAGAAGATGTGCTTTTCAGTAGTAATTATTCTAGAAACAGAGAGCTATTTATATACCCAGACGAGAATATTTAAAAAAAATGATTCATCACCAGCCTTACCCTTAGTTTTACAGAGCACAGAGTGAATCTTTCCCTGTATGAAAATTTGCATTAATCCATATGTATTTATGTCTAGGTTGTGTACATGCAAATTATGGCTACAAAATTACATCAAATGTTAATTTTCATGAACTCTGAACAATTTCTACCACTATCTTTTTTTCCTCAGAGTAGGTGCTAGTTAATATCATGCACGTTCAGGAGAAACAGCAATATATACCTTTTCAAGGGCCTGATCCCATTAACAATAGGATTCCTCCTGCTGCTCTGAAAGCTTAGCAAGGTGGTATGAAAAAAATCTTTACGAAAATGGGAAGAAGAGGACTTTAAAACAAAACTCCACCCACATAGTCAGACACCAGAGGAAAACAAAAATCTCTAAATAATGGCAGGTTGATTTATTGGCAAAGATTAACTCTGAACAATTGGATCTTCTTACATTTGCAAAAGCTCAGTGTCCTATATTGGAGCTTATTCATATTCATGGAAGTGACAGTAGTTGGCTGGCTGAACAATTGCTTTCAACAACGTCTCTTGTCAGAAGTAAAACTTTATGAAACTATTCTGAATGCCCTGGGATCTGAGTTGACAGTCTTGTGGACAGAGTCCCTTTGCTCAGTTTTGTTGAAAGCAGAAAAGCATGACCAACTGGAGGGTTCTTCTTGATCTAGTAGGATTTTTTTTTAATTGGTTTATTTGCTAACCTTGAAGATTAATATTGCATATATGAAGACTACTATGAAAATAAAATTTCTCTGTTGAAAATCTATGCTGAAGCCACAGAAAGACTCTGGTCAGATTTTTAATCTTTTTGATACAGAATCTTTGTTCTACCTGAAGAATATGTGTAAATAAAGATGCTTCCTCTTACCACTTTCACGATGCTCTTTCAGAGCTCATGTGCCCATTGCAATTAGAATCACTCTTTGATGAACTGATCCCACACTGCAGAATTCAGGAAGTTGTTGATGAATGTTCAGAATTCCAAAGAGAACTTGCTCTCTGTCACTACTTCATTAAAGCGTATCAATGTGTCTTCTTTTGGGAGGACTACAAAATGATCTTATCTGCGAGTAAAACCTTGCCACAGTGGGAGAGCTAAGAGGAGAGTATCAGACTTTGCTACCAATTTCCTGGCTTGCTTTGTTAGTTCAGGTCGGGTCTTTTTTTATTTGAGATTTAATTTCCTATTTTTGAAAGTGTTATACAACATGCTGACAGAATGATCCATGGGACGTAGAAGTTGCTGGGCTATTCTTACTGAGCAGTGTCTCTCTGCCCAGTGTTACTTGGTGTCATTCTGACTGTTCAAAATCTCATTGTATCTTACTGTACAGATGTCCTGCTCATTTTGGTAGAATATTGTGTATGGTAGCCAAAACAACCTGGAGCAAATCCGCTGCCCAGACTGCTCGCAGAATCTTGCTGCTGCTACATAAAATGCCCTGACATCCACATTATTCTTCTGCAATGTCTTTCTAAGCAGCGCCATGGAAATCAGTGTTGCAAGCATTAGTTTCATAGCAATGGAACTTTTTATAGTAAAAACCAATCTGGAGTAAAAATAGACCATTGTGATACTACTGCCAGAATAGTTCACGCAATCAAACCAATCACAAATATTGTTTTTATTTGAAGCATCTTTTGCACAGTCTTGTGAGATGACATTGTAAATCATCCCTTAAGTCCTTTTGAAAGAGTGCTGCAAGCAAGGACCTTCATTTCAATGATACTGTGCTGGTAAAATTATGGAAAGTCATCTCTCCATGGAACAAAGTCTATTACACAATAACAAGACTTTAATTACTGATGGAGACAGTTTTTAACATGTATTTGACCTGGCATTTATTGTGCAGTTGAAGAACTTCTGCGTGGGTAGGAAGCATGGAAGAGTGGTAACTGTAGGGTTTTCTCAGTAGGAGCAGTGCATTTGCAGAGCTAAAGGCCAAACAGAAAATAACCTTGCCTTTCATAAATGGAGTAGCTGGAAGGTGCTGAGAAGTGTTGTAAGATTTTGAAAAAAAGCTTTAGGGGCTTTGCTTTAGAGAGACAAGGGCACTACTGTGATAGTTTCTGGTGACCGAAATAGGTAAATAAAATTCAGAGATCTGTTTTCTTCAAAGACTTGGTGGACACTCATGTTAATGGTTGTATCGGGTGCCAGAGAACAGTAATTAACACAAAGTGTAAATTGTGTTCTATCATTGTCTTTCATTTTAATATATGTTGCAGAAACAAGATCCTGTTGTGCTGATGAGTAAAGAGATTCTTTTGGCCCCATCAAACTCATATTCTGTAACAAATTGTGGCAAGTGGGTGGAAGGAACTCCAGTGGCAAGGGATGTAACAGTAAAGAATAAACAGACCCTGGTGCACGCATAAAATAGGACTTCGTTGTCTGTTCGCGCTTCCAAGCAGTTGTTGCATTTTGTGGAATATTGCTTTTATGTATGTGGCAATTACTTGAGGGAAAAATTGTTTTTGCACTGACTGTCATGGGAGAAGATATATGGGGAATCATTGTTCTTTTCATATGATTTTAAGGAAATGAGCTCAAATCACAAACATGATGTCAAATTATATCCTTGCTTCCAAAAGAGCTATGTGCTCAGTTTCTGTTAAGTGATTGAGATGTGAGATAATAAGTGCTTGTTTGTGTGTGGTGTGTGTTTAACCTAGTACTGTGATAACCTTTTTTGATTCAAGGATTCAAATAAGCTCAAAGGTATGAGAAACACTTTAAAGCTTTCAGTTCAAATTGGGATTTTCAAGCATGCCATTAGTGTTGAAAAGGGACTGTGTGTATGACATATGGATGGCAAACAAGTTTCCAGCTGGGCTTGAAAATGTGATGGCATGTTTAAACTAAAAAACAAACAAAACTAACACGTAAGTTTTTAAAATGTTGCTTTTGGAGGGGGAGTAGTTAGCTGTAGGTCAAAACTGGGGCATAGGAAAGCTAATTACTTAACTTTTGTAGTGCTCTTTGGAGAAGGGATCGAAAGGAGATAGTTACTCAGAAACTGTGAAACTTTAAAGCCCTTTTTCTCAGTGGATGATGTTTGTGCATCTATGGAGCTTTCCTGGAGCTGAAACTTGCTGTTCTCTCTGCATAGCAATTTCAAATGAATTGTTTCTAATTTGAGCAGCGTTGTATGTGTGCTTGTTGATGTTAAAATGCTGTCAGCTCTGGAAACCAGAACAAATTTGGAAAATCAGAATGTGATTTGAGAACAAGAATGGTGTTCCATAAATGGGTTTATTGTCAGTCCCATGTATGCTGCTGTGGTTTCAGAGCAACTCAGAGCTGCTGCTTGTTTGGATGTCTGTGTTTTGTATACCACTGAGTGAATCTGATCTCTTAACATAGTCTGTAGGACTTGGTAATGATACATACCTGGTATAGAATAGACAGAATAGACTATTTCAGTTGGAGGAGACCTACAAAGATCATCTAGTCCAACTGCCTGACCAATTCAGGGCTGACCAAAAGTTAAAGCATGTTGCTAAGGGCACTGTCCAAATGCCTCTTAAACACTGACAAGCTTAGGGCATTGACCACCTCTCTAGGAAGACTGTTCCAGTGTTTGACCACCCTCTTGGTAAATAAATGCTTCCTAATGTCTAGCCTAAACCTCCCCTGGCACTGCTTTGAACCATTCCCACGCGTCCTGTCACTGGATACTGGGGCGAAGAGGTGAGACAGTTCTTGAACTATCTTGGCTCAGCACATTATTTCAAGTTACTATCACAGTTGCTTTCTAACAGTTTTATTTGTTGGGAAGATCTAAGCTGATCAATGCGTAGACAACTAAGATGAAATACAGAGCTGGAGAACGGGACTAAGCAGCTCCATTGTTATTCTTACATTTATTTATCTGGCTAAAATCCCAAGCAGAGCTATGCTTGTCATATATTCATTGCCCAGTGGTAGGGAGCTGCAGAGGAGCGGAGTGACTGTATGCTTGTGTGTGTGTGCATATGTCTTGGGGTATTTGCACATAGCTCTTTTTGCAAACCTGGGACTCTATTTCAAGCTAGTGCAAGTGTCCCTGACTAGTAACCCACAGGTGGGCCAAAAGCTGCATCCTGGTTTAGGTGAAATACAGACTTCAGGCTTCAGTTAAAGGACTGTTTTCTGTTGGGAGAATTTAGACTTAGGTGCCCATTAAATGTAGGAGAGGAAAACCTAACAAGAACTGTGAAAAGATACCCCTGGGTCATGGTGGTAACCTTTCCCTTGCCATTGGGTAAGCCCAGATCCAGCACCGTCAAACAGGTGTTTGTGTAAATGCGGAGTAAGACATGTTATTTTGTTGAGCTATAGTTTCACAGGCCCCAGAAGTGAAGGTTGTTTTTTTTAGAGGTAGGCTTTTTTTAATATCAGAATGGAAGAGTAGAGAGAAAGGAAAGGGAAGCATAAAAAATGCTATTAAAATATAAGATGAAAATTCATAAAATATTGCATATACAAATTATTAGTTTTTGGTTTTTTTTAAAAAAAAACAAACCCAAACAACCACAAAGCTTTATTGATTTGACTGCATTGGATTGGGGAATTTGGTGCCAGAATTGCAAAGGGTTGGTTTATATCAATATACGGTCAATTAATTTTTCTCCAATGGTTTCCCTAGAGTCTTTCATTGTCACGTAATTTTACCTTTATCTGCTCTTCTTCCATGGTTTGCTTGAACACAGGTTTCACACTGTTTTCATCAGGGTACGGGGTCTTGTTTGGAAGTTTTTGACAGGTGAACTCCGAGCTCTCCAGAAAGAACATATTGTTATATACTTTTTTTCCTAGGTTTAGTCTGAGCTTTCAACACTTTTTAAAAACCAACCAGAAAGAGTGTAGGTAGGGGTTCCCTCCCATGGTCAGAGAGGCCGTGCTGTGCAACTACACATTTTTCCTACTAGTTTGCTGCAGTTAAAAGCTGTTGCTCAGTGGGGTGAATGGGTTTAACAGTTTTACCTCCTTGTGCCCTCTGAGACCAGACCAGGACTTGTTAAGGACTGCCACAGTGAAGACATCTGTGGCACTGTCATCTCATTGTGCTTATGTTTTTATGCTCTATAGTTGCATGGTTCAGTGTATTATAAACCAGAGTGTTTAGCAGAGCTGAAGAAAACAGCAAATTAATATGTCCAACTCTTCTTGTGGTGTTCTTCCGCTGAAAGCAGGGACCTGCAGATTTCTTCAGTAGGAAGGAAAGGACTCAATAGCCCGTAAAGGAGTCTGCTTGGTGCTGAGGATGAACGCAAGCTGAAGACTGCAGGCAAACATCCAAATACACCTTTGTTTTGTTGTTTCATTCCACTTGTGATTTGTTACTTTGTACTCACAGCTATTCAGGTTCTGGTCACAGTTTAACTGCAGGCGCAAAATATTTTGTACTTTTGGGAGGCAGTCCCACTCAAACACATCACTGCTACGGCTTGGGTTCTTTTACAGGATGTGCTGGGATTAGTTCCACCCCAGCCACGTTCTCTGTGTTTGCAGAGGCTGCCATCATTTCAGGCTGGGGCTGAGCTGCCCGGCAAGCGAGCTCCAGAGAGTGCCATGCATTGGGGTGCAGCAGGCAGTGAGGAGTCAGGGGAAGAAGGAGGGAGGTGCTGCTGTGAGCTCACAGCTTAGCACCCCAAGGTAGTAAGGTTTTTTTGTGGAAGTACCAGCAGCGTGAATGGGACCTGTTCGGAGCTCAGAGTCCTGCTCCAGCTCGGTGGAGGCTGGTGATGAGGAGGTGGCGTGCTCAGCCTGCCACAGGAGGTGTCTCAGTCCCTGCTTGCTGTGGGATGATAGGGAATCCCGTGTTATTTTCATGCTTTGCAGTTAGAAAGTTTTTATTTTGGCTGAAAGATTTTTTTCACTCCCTCCATCTGCTTAACAAGTTAAGCTCATGTCTTTTCTCTCTTCTAATTCGCAGACTTGATAATACCTTTATTTCCATGTTAGGTGTGGACCTCCCATCTGTTTTAAGGGTCTCATACACAAGAGCAGCTGCAGGCTAGGCTACAATTCTTTTCCAGTACCTAATGGTCTTTCCCACTGATCCTGCTGCTGATCCTGCTCATTTATCAGGGAGCTGCAGTTGGGTTTCTTATTCTAGGATTTCATTATAGAAAATATGCTACATCATTAACTAGCATGCTAGAAATTATCCCAAAAGAACAGAAATAAGCAGTCTTCATAAAAATATTAGCCAATGTGTTTCAGGGTTAAAGATTTTCTTTCTGCTTCTCTTTTTAATTTTTTTTTTTCTTGAAGAAAATAAATTTCTGAGTGCTTACTTTGTCTGGCAGCTTTTCTCAGTCATTAGTGTGGAAGAGGGTCTGTAAGTGTGAAATGGGTCTACAAAATGGCCTCAGCTTCAAGTTAAAATAATGGCTTAAGAAAATGATCCTAAACTGTGAAATACAATCTGTATATGTGCATATACATATACATGCATGCCCATATACCCCATACAACTAATTTAATTGCTGAACTTACTGTAATGTGTCCAGCAGGGAAGATGCCTTGAGCCTTTCTGTGTTCAGAATCTTCCAGCTACAGGTGATTAGAGGATTGACTATCTAAGTATTACATTTTAAATTACATCTTCATACTTGCAGAATGAGATGAATTTTATATTTTGATGTCATTTATCATGCTATGGTTGAGCCATACAGTGAAAGGAGTTAAAACTACACATTCTTTGAACAGAGGGGATATCATCATGTTTATTAAAACTGTTCATGGCTTACCATAATTATTTACTGGAAGGAAAACAGAACAAAGCCTCAAAGCCTAGTTATACAACTACAATAGTGCCTGACCATAAGACTACAGTGCACTAAGACTGTGGCTGAAATAGTTACTTTGGATTTAACTTTTTGCTATTTCAGAGGAAACATAGTCAAACTCTTCTTCATTTTTTAGGCAAAGATCAAAATGTTTTTCATACTTTTATTCATAATAAATTCCCTCTGAGGAGAGTTCCTGCTGTGTCTTTATTTGTCTCTGTCATCTCATGCTTAGAGGTGTTTTTTCAATTTGCTCCTCAGAAAAAAATTTACTTGGAATGCATTGTTGGAATCATACTGCTGTGTGAGTCTTTTAATTATATGAAATTAAACTTTTTTTTTTTTAAGCAGATGTCTTTTTATCTGAAAGTGCGCTGCTAGAATGAAAATGGCCCACACAGCTTTTCTGGGAAGAGATTCTTCCATAATTTACAGATATTTGAGTTCATGATTTTGAAAAATGGCTTACATATTCAATTTTGCATTTTGACAGGTTTTTTTTACATAATAGAACTTGCAGTGATTTTTCTTACATACAGAAATGCTGTGTGATTCTTTCCATTTGGAAACCTGTTGAAAGAGGCCAGATTTCAGACCAAGGAATGAAACATTTTATGCACAGGGCACACAGAAGTTATGCAGACTACCTTACACAAAAATGTGAAATGTGTCAGCTCTGAAGTTGAAATCTAGATGCCATCCTGAGAATCCTTTCCAATTCATTCTTCACTGAGGAAAGGGAGCAGCTAATGCTGATCCTTAGTGTAGCTCTTTGGTTATTAGGATTCTTGTACATGAGAAAAATGAAGTGAGACCATTAAATAGTGTGCAACATTTTGAGAACCTCATTTTATATCATATGTAGATCTGTAATCATTTCAAAGGCAGATAATAATGATATGCTAATATGCCAAGATTTCTTTCATTTACATAACTTTAAGGCAATAAATATCTGAGATGAGAAATATGTTGAAAGGGTTTCTTTTATGTTTTTACTAATACCTTGCATTTAGTTATAATTTGGAGACCTGATTGCTGTGCTTGAAACTCCACAGGTTTGTGGGTTTGGAGTGCTTTTTATAGCCTGACAGGTTTCTCTTATCAGAAGGAGGCTGTCTATGCTAGCCCTGCTTTTGTGAAGTTCCGTTCCTTTGACCCTGTTGTGGCATCTTGGTACCTGTCCATTTTTTTTCCTTTTGCCTATTATATTATATATTCAGATACACAGTAAGAATTAATACTGGAAAGCACTAATAGCCAGTGCTTAAAGGTAAAAAGAACCAAGAGGCATTAATTTCAAGTGGTGTTTGGCTGCATTAAAACACACAGCAGGGTTTCTACTGCTTGACCTTACTGAGAACCATTGCCTTAGCAACTTTTCATAGAGGGAGTAAAAGGACAGTAAGAAAACAATTTTTTTTCCCTATATTCAACAGAATAATATCCAAGAAATTACTTTCTTGCTTAAAAAATACGACAAGCTCAAACCAAAATACTCCCAGTGGGTCTGAGCTCTCATTATGTATCCTGTCTCTCAGTCCAGTCATTTAATCTTCTGCTTTTTAACTTATTTACCTGAGTCTTTGAGATTTTAACTAGTAGCGTTGCTGATGGAATACTTTCAATATCCTCAAAATCTCATTGACAATCTGGTTTGTTCTTATTTAGAAAGTGAATAAAAGGTTTTTCCATATAAGCAAATGTTTGTAAAGTTAATGAGAATTGTCTTTGTCAGCAGGTAAATGACTCTACTTTGTACCATTACTTGATATTTAGGAAATACCAATTATTTGCTGCTTGGTAATACTTTCAGTGGAGAAACTGCTAATCTAGAGCAGCATTTCCATAGCCCTTTGTTTTCTTAACCTCTCTGCTTCTGGATAAAGGTAAAACTTGGGATGGTGGAAGGAGGAGTTTGTTTATGGGAGACAGTCTCTCACTGTCTTTTCTGCGTGTTTGCGAACCCTTGACTTAATTTCACATTTATTTAAAAAATGCTTTAGAACTCCAAGGAAAACTCTGGTATAAATTTAGCATTGTCTTGTGTGGAATGTTAGCTGCATTTTAATCTAAATGACCAATGTTTGGTCCATTTTCTATCCTACTTGTGGATATTTTTGGAATGAGAACAGTTATCTGAGAGGCTCAGAGAAAAGGAACTCAGGATGTGATGTCTGCAAGGGTCAAAACAGAGGGCTAGGATGTTGAAGTGCACAAAAAATAAAAGGGAACAACCCAATTATCTGCTTTAAGTTTATTTTTACTGAAACTTTATTTTGCTTTTCTTTCGGCTTGCTTTTGTCCTGAAGTACTTCAGTTACTGCGGAAGTAACTGTTTTTGATACAGGTAGGACTCAGTGACCCAAACAGAAAAAAATTTTGTGCATCCTCTGGTCTGAGTGAGGGACTTGCACAGTATGGGTCTGGATTTTTAAAGAGGCTGGAGAAGGGCAGGGATGCCACAGCATTAGCAAGTAATCAGTCTGCAAATAATCAGTCTGTGGCAGGCATTTCCCTTCCAGAGAGAAGAAAAGGCATTTCCAAAGTGTGCTCACAGGACAAGATGGGGAAAGAAAGATATGGACTAGCAGAAGTTGAGGTTGACTGAACCTCTGCTTGTAGAAAGTCACTTGTCCAGGGCAGCTTGAAATGAGAGTGCCTATATCTGGATTAAAGCATTGTGTAGTCCACATGAAAAATAATTTCACATATCAGCACTACCCAGCCTTTTTTTTTTTTTTCTTTAACCCCCTCCCCCCCAATTGTAACGGAGCTGATGGACTATGTGTGGTAACTCTTAGGGAACATTTGGGAGGAAGGTCTTACAGCAAGGCTTCTAGACAAGCAGTATCCTCAGCCATGAGTTAGCGCACCCATTAAATGTGTTACAGTGCTTTGGCAGCCAGTGGGGTCTTGCCTTGCCTCTGGATGGGTACTGACAAAGTCAGCTGTGCAGGCAAGCAGAAGTGCTGTTGTCAGGCTTGATTAGAGACAGCCCTCTTAGAACAGGTGGCTGGAATAATCTTTCTTTCCCTTCTTTGCCAGTGCCAGTGCCACTGGTGTGGCAAGATTGGTTCACAAATGGGTTTCTAAAGGCTTAATACCTTGTCATGTGTTGAGGACAGTTTAAATTTCTGTGACCATGGTGTGTCCTCTTTGCTTTTACATCGTTGCTTAAAAATAAAACATAATTTCAGCTAAAATTGAGAGTCATCTGGGTAATGCAATCACTAGTGATGCCTGATTCTTTCTGAATCAAATCTGCAATCCTAGTTCTCAAAAGGCATTTTGTTGTATTTCATTAGTTTGTTTTGGTTTTTTTTTTTCCAGTAATCTAATATTTATCTCAGAAGAGCTCCATTCTGTCATCCATTTGGTTTGTTCTTAGTGTCTTATTGCTGAGTCAGAGACCATACAATTGTAGCTGATATCTTTATGCCTGGGGTTCTTCACCAAAACTTCAGTTTCTCAAAGGCATCTAGCTGGTGAGACACACACTTTCCTGGCTGTGGTTGTCCTTTTCAGAGCCACCTCCTCGCTTCCAGCCATGCCCCATTTTATATGGACAACAGATTCATCATTCTACTTCCTAGCGAGGTTTGTAAATGTAAATTATTTCTCCGAATTCTGATGTCTTTTTTACCTGCCTTCTCTTGTTTGGTAGCATGGTGTTCCCCCCGTACTTCTCTTCCCTGCCACTGCTCAATGCAGTAGATTTTATGAACATGGTTTTTGTGATTTGCTGGATTATTCTATTTCCACTGCATTTTAATCATCATGATGACAACATCTGTTGGCAGCAGTACACAGATGGTTTTTTCAGAGCATATTCTAAGGTTTGTAAATGGTTACTATATCTACATGACAAAACTAAGGTTTTGTCTTTTCCATATACATTAAAAAAAGTAGAACTGCATTCTGGAAATGAAATGTGTGTCTCTGGGAGACTTACCGCCTTTCAGTGACCGCCAGGGGAAACCTTTAAGTTTCACACAGCTTCCGCTGTGTTACCTGCTGCAGTGAGCCTGGGGTTTGTATCACAGAATTAAGTCTCTCATCCTGCTTTCACTATTATGATGGGTAATCTTCCTCTCTTTTTAAATTTTATTTTAGATTTTAACCTTTAAAATTGTTTATCTCTGACATCATAAGGAAATGGAGAACACAGATGGACAAGAAGCCAGAGGTGCTCCTTGAGAGCATCATGGTAGCTCTAAAGAATGGCAAAATATCAGGAATGTAAAAAAGAAATTACAAGAGTGGTCAGCTATATTTGCTATAGGGCATTCTGGCAACACTGGCAGTTAAATCCATTCAGACTAAAATGGTAATTTGGTCAAAAAATACTTCATAAAATGTCCATGAACTAGAAGGCAGATTATGTATTGTCATAGTTTTAATGCCTTTTAATTTTCTTTCTTGTGCTAATTATCTTCAAAGAGACGTTGTCCTTTAGGCAGCTCAACATGCAGAAAAGCACCTAAGGGGAATGCAAGAAATAGTTTGTTGATCAAAAACAGGAGTTCATGTCCTGCACTCATGGTGGCAATGGGGCTCTAAACTGGATTTTGGTAATCCTGCTAACTGGTCTTTTATTGTTGCTGGCCTGTAGGGAAACTATTTGTAAACTGGAGTCTTGTGTCTTGCCCTGAGAAGTTGTGGGTGGTTGTGTTGAGTCAGTGGAAGTGGCACATCTCCTTTAGGATGCTATAAGAGGAAGGCTTGGAGCAGGATGTGTGTGATGTTTTGGCTCTGAAACTCATTTTCTCAGAAAAATAAATGAATAAGCTGTTACATGGGTTAATTAATAAGAAGGAAATTATTTTGGATCTCTTGTGTTTGTAAAAAAGGGAAAACATGCTTTAAAATGTTGATGTTCTTTTGGGCTTGCAGGGCAGAAAAGCTTACAGTCTGTAACTTGTGACAGACTTATAATGTATAAAGTTGGTTGTTTTTGTTTTTGTTTTTTTTTTTTTCAGAAATAGCACTGTTAGTTGCCCAAGGGTGTAGTTCACCTCTGTACAAAACCTGTGCGTGGAATGTAAGTTAACTGTAAAATTCGTACACTGTAAAATGCAGCGCATGAGACCAGAGAACTACTGTAAAAGGCCCTAGAGAAAAATATGTATCATACATACACACAACACTTTACCTAGTTAAATTCAAGTTAAACTCAGTCACAAGATGATCAAAGGACAGGCAGAAAAAGGCGTGAGCCTGCATTGCTCAGTTCACTTCCTGGGACAATTGGGTGAACTAATAAGGTAAGATTGTTCTCTCTGAGGTTGAAGAAGAAATAGGAGGAGTTTCTTTGAATGTAGAACAGCATAGTGACAGCTGGAAAGGCTCTGTTGGCTCCAGTGCCCCTGGAAAGTGCCTTAAGGCAAAATGAAGGCTTGTGTCAATTTGCCTTTTAAATCTGTTCCCAACTACTTTTTTTGTGAGGTGTATTGGACTTAGGAAATACAAATACATATATGGATTTAGAGAGTTCTGTTTTTAAAAAATATATCTCCATCTCTTCAGGGTTACTTTGATTGTATGATTTGTAAATAGCTTGTCAGATTATCAGATTAACTGGGAAATAATCATAGATCCTAGGGCCTTTGGAAAATGCACTTTGAAGATGAGAATTTTAAGTGGGATCTTCAATACGTTGTTAATAAATAGCTTGAGAATTGATAGAAAAACTTATGATACCATTGATAAAATGCAAACCAGTTGAGGAAGCTGGTCTAAAGCTCAAATAAACTTGTATGAGGGAAAATGAAATGGTTCCTGAAAAAAGGTCTGTATATATGTGAACTTTGCAGTTCTTTTATTTTTTTTAATATTTCTGGTTATGTTATATTGATGTTTTTATAAAAAAAAAAAATGTCAAATTATTTCAGCTTTTGGCCAGAAAGTTTTCTAACAGATATGACAAAATCATTATCCTCATGAAACTCTGGAGACAGACAAATGCAGATGTACTTTGGTCTTGGTCTCATATATCTAATTTAAAAAAGTCCTTTGAGTTTCTTAATGAGAGGTTGTTAGTATGAAGTGTGTCTGTGTTCTTTCCAAAAGATTACCAGTTACCTTTTTTTTCCAGGGTATCCATATTTGCAAATAATGGCTCACACGGGAAAAGTGTGGCCATCAATATAATACAGTGTTCACTGTGCTTTAAAAAATTGCGCCTGCAGTGCGTTCACCTGGAATAATACTGAGATTCAAGCTGAAGATGGGAAATATTTGCTGACAGGACTGGCCTCAAGGCATTCTTTTTCCTTCCTAAATGCTGATAAAATTGCTTGAAATGTTCTAAAGTATATTGAAGGATGTCTCAAGATTGATGTATTCGCTTAAAAAAGGATTATTCTATTCTCCCCATAATTATATTCTCTTTTTGATGAGATTTTACAGGAAACTTATTTTATCTCTCTTCCTATAGAAAAGTATTAATATAGGAAGTAAACTTGTTAAGAGTATTAGTTATCTTGATACAGAGAAAGGTCAACTGATTTTCTGGATGCTGGTCCTGGATTAAGTTTTAAATTGTGGAAGTTTGACTCTAACTCTGGTTGCTGGTGAATGAGAATTACCAGGTGAAGAGAAACGGGAGTCCCAATGCAGTTTCTCATGTGCTTGCCAAGCTCTGATCTGTATAGCATAGTAAGGAGGACAAAACTTTATGTTCGTGACCTCCATATGTGTCCTTGGGATTGGAGTTCCTCTTCCCAGAGCTCATGTAGTGTTACCACATACTTCATGCCTCCTTCTGACCTGTCTGTAGGGTCCCAGAATGGATCTTACTCTTGAAATGTGGCTTAAGGTACATGGTAGTCTTTTGCTTCATCCCTTATTTCCTTCCGTCCCTTCTCTTTGCTGTCATCCTTTCATCACCCAAAGTACCAGGCTGGCCAGAGGAAGTGATGAGATGTTTGCTATATTAGGCTGGTACACCTATTGGTTAATTCTGTTATTGCTAAACCACATTTGCTTAAACCGGGAATGGGTTAAACTAGATGTGGACTTGTGAAGGAATTTTTCTCCCTGGTGAGATAAGTGGGGACCTGCTACTTATTTCATTTTTACTCTGTGCTGTGTAGGTTGCAATCAGGATTTTCTGAACTATTTGACAGAACACATTTCTTAATATTGTTGGGGCCAGCATGACAGCCTGAATTTCCTCTGCTCTCCTCTTGAGTTGCCTTGTAGTTCTGGCCCTTGCCCTCTTACTGTAGACTTTGGGATAGTGCAGGCCAGTTGTTTTCAAGCTTTTTCAATTTCTATACTGCTGGAAGAGTTCCTGAGAGGGGTGATAATTTAAATATACTGACAACAGACTTGATTTTTTTTTTTTTTTTTTAATTGCCTAGATTGCTCTGTGAACCACAGGCTGAAACCGGTGGTAGAAGATTTGATTGTATTTTCCTGTGATTGCAGAGAATCGGAGTCAGTGACCCAGATGATCCATCCAGCTTTGTCCCCCAGACGCAGAGCATAATAATAGAATCACAGAATCATTTAGGTTGGAAAAGACCCTTAAGATCATTGAGTCCAACCATAAAACGATAGTATGCTTATTGTCATTAACCTCATGCTTATGTTTATTTTCCTTAAAATGGTCTGTTAAGTCTTTATTTGAAGTGCTGAGGTTTTGTCTTATCATTAGCCAACTACAAAGACTAGAAAAATTGACTGATGTTCTTGAATGACAAGGCATTATCTAAGTGCTGACAAACAGATGAACAACCCCCTTGAATTTGCTAGTTTCAGTTGTTTTCTGTAGGGAAATACAATGTGAAGGAGGAGGACCCTAGGTCTTTGGAGGTATAAGCCTCAGAGATATAAAATGAACATGGGAATTTGGGACGTGTGACAACTATAAGCTCAGATATTGGCCTGTTTGCCAGGCATGACTCTGCCACTGTCATAATGCAGACTAGAAATCTTAAATAGCTGTACTTCAGTGCTTGTAAACTAGTGAGTGATTATTTCATCTTCTGTTTATACCATTCATTAAAGCAGTCTGGGCTGACAAGGCCTGGAAAATTCTCAAGGGTTTTGCTGCTGTTAATGCAGTGCGCTACAATGGGACCTCTCTTGTACAACAATGTCGCTGAGTACTTCTAATATGGTGGTCTATATTGGCACTAACTCACTGAATCATAAGAGTTGCATGTTCCTACCCATCTGCCTCATTTGAACTGATTGCAGCAAATTCCTTGGAAGTTCTTCCTTCTGTATATTGCATATGAACTTTTCAAGTTGATTATGTTTGTTACCATTAATAGCACAGTCGCTATTTGATGATTTTGTAAAAACTCAGATCATTTACGTAAAAAATAGAAAGTATTATTTCTGTGAAGATTTTGAGGAACTGAACTTTTTTTCAGAAATATGAATACAACTCTCCAAGCAATCACTGTACATGGTAATGTTTTACTGCTCTAATTTATTAAATTTATTAAATGCTTTTGTAGCCTTCTTCAATTCATAGAAGCTTAGTATGAGGACCATAACCTGCTTTCTTTCTGTTCATAGAGATCTGAAAGCATAACCTTACAACCATCAATAACCATTTGAACTTTTGCCTGGCTTGATCCTCAGACACATTACAGCTGAGGTTCTAGACCACATGTAACCCCATGGCAAATCTTTGATTTTAAACAGTGCATGTCACAGTTATTTTTTACAAGCAGGCTGAGAATTCGTGCATAGAAAAGCTTTCTAGGCCCTCATACATTTAGACTTGACCTGTGACCAATAGTGTAAGTACTGTGAACATGAACCAGATCTAGTCCTAGGGATACCTATAGTTACAGGATGCAAGCTTTATCTCCTCTACTCCGCCATGTGTAGTAGAGCTTGGCAAACACATGAGAATGTGCTTTGGGATGCATTTCTTTTCTTCTTTCCTTCCAAGTTAGCTTGGCTCTTCAGCCTCAGTGAGTGGGCATCTTCTACAACAAAGCAATTAAATTATTACATTGCTTATGCTTACTGCAATCGCTTGAAATCTTTTGCAGGTATTTCTGAAATATGATACTTGCTCCTTCCATAAGCAGATCCTGCACCTGGGAGGAACTTCTCACAAGCATGGGCTTAAAGGCAGGATGGCTCAAGGCATATGTAAAGCAGGCAGCTCTGGGGCAAGTCACTGGAAGTGTAGCATCAGCTTTAGTTCTAATGATGAATTTGGCTGCTCTGTGAGGCTTGCCAGCATTGCTGCTGCCCCATGAGAAGGGTTGGAATTTGGGAAAGGCAGCTGTTGCAGGGGCAGGAAAGGAGTACCACTCCTCATATTTTCCATTGTCACCCAACTGACATCAGGAATAATAGGATCTGCTCACCTGAGTGCACCACTGGGGACTTCACCTGTGGTTTGTCCCTTAATATTTATTTCCCATAGAAGAAGCAGCCTGGACTTGGCCAGAAACAATCTCTTATCCTTGTGGCATCAAAATTCAATTCTGCCTAAACTGCTGAGATGATGTGAGCTGTCTCTGCTTAACAGTCCGTATGATACATTGTCTGCTTTGCCGGTGTGGGAACTGAATTTGTATTTCTGAAAGGTACAGCCAATGGGAAAAAATTTCAAAGACAGAGCTGCACCATGAACAAAGTTGAAGGACTACTGAGTGTTCTCAAAGTTACACCCCTTTAGTTCAGACACAGGAATTCATCTCACAGGTGATGGCATGCTCATCTGGCTAGGCAACCAGGACTGTGTCACTGGAGTGACTGCTTCCAGCTAAGTCATGAGTTGCAGCAGACTTGACTGATCCGTAAAGACTTCAAGTGGTTCATTTCTAAGAGAAAGAACTGCAGTCTGATATATGCTATTCAATATAGGCACAAAAATGAAGACTATACTGGAGGAAGTTATTTGTTGAAAATCATTCAGTCGCCTCTAGAAGAAATAGGCAGTAAATCTGCTTGACTGTCTTCATTAAACCCAAAAGCATCTGTTGCAACACTTGTTATGGTAACTGAAATAGGTATTAAGTCTGACTGTAAAAGTTATAGAAAACATAGCTTTAAAAATTCATTGCCCGTTTTACTAGTGATTGGCAAATAATTCCTAAAAAGAGGCTTTAAAGGATCTGATCTGTGGAGTTCAGAGTTCTCAAAGTCTTGATTTGGGTTTGACAGTATCTAGGTCTTTCAAGGAGAGTGTTTGCAGATTTACAATCAGTATCAGCTGGTTTTTCTAAGCTCGTAGCTGACTATTAAACAGAAGTGAGCAAGAGCTAGCCAAGTATGGATGATAGGAGAATGAAAACAGGAAATTCCCTATGATGGTCTTCCAGGCCCTAGTGCCAGCCATGCAGATGGAGCTTGGTATCCCTTCTTAGGAGTATTCTTAAACTCTGACAAGAGAAAGGGCCTACTTACTCCAAAATGCCACACTGCATTTACTAATTTACTGTAGCTTCAGAAAGTGAATCTAGAAACAGAAATGTCAAGAGATAGGGCAGAGCTGTAGCTGCTGTTACTAGATAATACAAAACATACAGGAGATAAGAGTTCTGAGCCTGTAATTTTTTAATACACGAAAATGGCTACGTGTAGCACAGAATGTGTTCCGTAGTGGATTAGAGATCCATCACTAGTTTTTAAGCACTTTCAGCAGCAAAATATGAGAACAGTTCTTTGAAAAGGTATGTAGGCATCTTTGCTCCCTTTATCATCCTTCTGAGAAAATGTAAAACAGAAAATGCAAACAAAATTAAACTCCTAACTGTTTTTTAAAAATTCATTCTATGAGATTTGAGAGAGTTGGAAAAATCCTTTATTTCATCTTTGTTTTTTTGAAAGCTGAATGGAATCTGGTCTTTCTGTTACAGACTTCTTATTCAGAAAAACATATTCCTGCCTCAGAACATGTAATTTTTGGTGACAGTGATGTTTTGTGTTACCTCTACCCACTCTCCCAAATAAAATCCAAGGAAACCCTTGCTGTCAGTGCAGATTCTTCTTGTGGCAAGGAATATTTTTGGTCTGAAAACTAAGTAGCTAATCAGGCTTGGGCAGTGGCAGTCCATAGACAGAACCACTGCCTTTTTTCACTCTTTGTAGTTCCCTTTGTTTCATATCTTGAAAATATTTGGGAGAAACCCCTAACTAAAGTAATCTCTAGGGAACTGTTTATTCTTTTAGTGTAACTGGATATCTGACAACAAAGCCTCATTGTATTTGAGAAGACTTAAAACCAAATGGAAAATATGTGACTTTTAGGTAAAAGCTTTAGTGGGCTTTGCCTTCCCTATAGACAATGGTTGCTGGGTCCAGGGCTCGATGGGGCACCTGTGGTGCTGTCCCACTGCTGCAGAACTGCCTTACACCTGGCTGATGTCCCTGCTTCTGTGCAGGCACTCCTCGTGGGAAGGAGGCAGAAGAGTGGTGCGGCTGGGTCTGCTGCCTGAGCAGCTGGCCAGGGGCTGCTCAGTCTTGCAGACAGGCAGTCTTCAGAGGTCTCTGGTCTGATGCTGTTGGCCAGTCACAAAAGGTACCTCACAAACTGTCCTTGGGACTTTTTTGTCTAATGAGGGAGAAGGATATTTTGAGTTGCTCACGACTGATCGTCTGGTCTCTTTCTTGAGAATTGTTACTGAAGTCTGTGTATGTATGTGGACAAAATTTCCTTTTAACTTGAGTGAGGAAGGTACAAACTGAGGCAAGGAAAGTCCCGAAAGCTGGAACTTGAACCAGTCAGTTGGCCTGTATTTCTCCTACTTCTGTGAAATTCATATATATGTGTTTGTACATACATATATATATATATATATATATATATAAAAAAATAGCTGCTCCTGATTAGGCAAATTATGTACGTGTTAGGGAACACTCTTCTTTCTGGGAGCCTTTTTCTGCATTTGCAGCTGTGGTAAGCAATACACAGAGAAGGTTGTTATTTTGTTATGATAGAGTCACTGTTCTTAGCACTAGTCTTTATTTTCTACTGTCTCTTATGAGACTTAAACCTGTTGTTTTCATGCAATTTTCTTTTTTTCAGTAAGAGTTTCTTAAGTGATATATCTTGTTTTATGCTAAAACCATCTTCATAGGAATTTCTTCACAAAATCCTTGCAGTTAGGACAGGCTGATTGCAGCCCCTGCAGGGCATTGAACAGTAGTTTCTTGGCTGCTCTGGTATCTCCCCAGCAGGCCCAGCCTCTGCCAGGCTGGTCTGGTGCTCTCCATGACCCAGCCATCAACTCCTGAGGCACAAGGTCCCTGCAACACTTGCTGACACATAACCTTGTGTTTGCGTTTACACTGGAACTCTTCAAGCAGATACTTAAATGACCATCTCAACGTCCTTATTTCTCACAGAATATTGAACCTTCCATTTAATATCTCCTTTCCTGAGGAAGGACTCTACACAAGCTTTAACACTACTTGAATCCCATTAAGAATTGCTGTGATGCCTAACAATGTATGTCTTGTAACTTGCTATAAAGACAGTTCCTGATGATTTGGTGCAACAGAAATAAGGCATATTTCCATTGAAAGTACTTTTCTTCTTGCCATTTGTTCAGCCAAATGCTTCAGAAATAGCTATGGTGCTTGGCTTTTACTTTTGCAAGCCTGAGTTTTTTGATACTGAACATTTCCTGTTCAGAAATGACTAATTAGCTAGAGGCTCAGAATAAAATAAGGAGGTGTCAAGTATGGTAAAGATATCTAGGGAGGTTGCTGTGTACCTGCACTGTGTGTTTGATTAGGGAACACTTTCAAAGCATGGGAAACAGAGATGCTATCATTCCTACGTTTAATGGGAGGCCTCAGAGACTGAGCTGTTAACTGCTCTAGAGATGGCACTGTGGATTTCCCTTTTGAAATAGTCTTGAGAGATAATGCTCTTTCCCCAGATCCCTGGTGACATGAAGGGCTCAGGAGTGTGTGTCTGACTTACAGCCCCTCAAAGCCTTCTTATCCAGGGGAAATCTTCCCAGGAGTCTCCATAAAGATACTTGAAAAGAACAGGAGATCACTGCTTGCACAGGGCCATAAGATCTCATAAAAAGGAAAAGCTTTGCAGAGTAGAGGGTTTTTCTTTTTCTTCATATACCCCCTAATGACTGAAATCAGTAAAAACCCCCAAACTATAGCCCATCACACAGTAAAGGAGGATGACTTGGGTTAGACAAAGTTTTTAGCTTGATATAAACCTTCTTTGTGTTTTGTATAATAGCCATGTGTCACTGTGAAGAATGCTAAAACGGCTTCTATCAAGAGGAATTTAGATGAACACTGAAAGGCAAGGCGATACTAGTACTGACTTGTTTCACATGTAGTCTTTGTCATTTTAGCAATGTCAAAGTTTCTTATAGCCTGGATGTTTCAAAGAGGCAGATAGGTACATGTAAATGCATTGATTGTTCAGGTTGGTTGTAAGTTTCAGGCTTGTCAAGCAGAGTTTAAAAATCTCAGTTTTTATTCAAAGGAGGAAAAAAAGGCAGTCACTTTCCAGTAAATCTGTGTTTTCTTAAACAGAAATATTTTATCTATTCTAGACATTTTATTGTCTATCACTGTATAGATACTGATATTGTTGCTCTGTAATAATATAATCTTTCTGCTCTACCTACTTGTGAGGAGCATTGTAAGAATTAATTAACAAGTCCTGATAAGAATATTCAGCATGCTCTTAAGTATTTTATTCAGAGATATCTTGCCTCCACTACAAGAACTTGAAGTACTTTTCCCCATTTGCATTAGAATAAAAGGTCAGGAAACAGCTTTGCAGCATTTGACCTGAGGGATATGTTTCCAGATGGTGGCTGGCTGCACCATTTACCTGACAGGATCTCTGAAATTGCTGTTTTGATTGCCTTTCGATGGGTTTGCACCAAAAGTTTTCTAAGTGTGGTTGTCCCTTCCTTACTGGTGTCAGACTTTGAATCTGAAAGAGAAGCTGATAGCATGTCCTGTGAGTGACCAAATTAAATAGAAAACTGGCAAGGTTCTGTCAAAGATGCAACGACTTGGCTGCACAGTAGTACCTATTTTGAGAATGTTTTCAACTTTGTCAGAGGTTTTATGCAGAGCAATCAGCAATACTTAATTAGTTGATTAATCACAAAAAATAGCAGGACTTCAGGGCATGCGGATCACTTACTTAACTCTCGGTTTTCCTATTAACTATCCTTGGTCTTACCATTTTTTTTCCTGGCTTTTCTTCAGCTCCCTGTCATCAGCTGCAATGTTTAGAAGGTCTTTCTTCATTGGAAAACTTACTAAGTGCCAGAGGAGGCAAGCTCTTGCATGGAAATAATTTATATGATATTGATAAAGGTCTGTTATTTTGTAAATCTTGAGAGTGGCAGTATCCTGTCATTTGATGAGAACTCCCTGGCCAAGTCCATGGAGCCTTTCAATTCTTTTCTATCACTTTTCCCAGTCTTTCCGGTTGTCCCTTTGTTTCACATTTGTCCTTGGAGAGCTATGCCAAGGCATGGTTTAGCCCTTGGTATCTGCCTGTAATTTTCTAAAGGAAAATAGATGAAGACTGCACCATTTCTCTTTACCTTTTAGACTGATCTTCATTTGCTACATATCTTTGATAGCTGCCAGAATGCATTTCCAGCTTCCTCGATGGTTGAGTTTATCTCCTTTCAGATCTCATTATGTTCTGCAACTTTACTGCCCTAGGAAGCAAATATATATATATATATATATATTTCTTCATCATGGTATTGTTTTTTCCTTTACAAATATAATGTCTTCTGTTTTCTCCCGTTTCTGAATGTGTGGATAACAGCGGTTTTCCAGAACACTTGCTTTTTATTCTGTAAGTCACTGTACTACAGTCAAGTTCCCTTTTTGGATGTATTGATGTCTCTTTGGTCCCTCTTAGTCTTGTCATCACACATTCCTGCATCATGAAGTGCTTTCTTCAGGCTCATCTATTTCCTTCCCTACCACTCCAGACTTTACTGATTTTTTTTCTCATCTGTGCCTTTCCTTTTCCTTGTCTGCCTTTCCTTTTGAACCTCTCTTCTATCTCTTCCACCAGTGCAGCCAGTGCAGCCACAGTCATCAAATGTTTGTGATGCAGGATGTCTCTTGCCTTAGTACTTTCAGAAAGCTTATGTGAAAAGAAAAAGGAAGCAAACCCACACATTGCTTAGAGGCGAGGGAGGCCGAAGTGCAAGGCATGCTTGCAACAAAAGAAAATCCTGGTATTCCTCACTCAGGAAAAATCTGAGGACTTCACCAGAGTGGAAACACTTGCCCCATACCTTTCTGTTTTGCCCACGTTCCTCTCAGACTGGATGTACATGAATGTGGTTATGCAGCAAGTCAAAGCAGGAGCCATTTAAACTGACTCAGACCGTCTGGGTCTCCAAAGCATTGCATGTGCATCTTTCCTACAGGAGTCGTGGTTTCAGATTTTTTATACCCTGGAATGTGTATTTTCTCCTCCTCTATCTAGGCTGTATTTCCTATTTACAGTGGAGGAACTCATACATCTCACCCTTTAAGACACCCCCCCTGCCCCATGCATCAGAACGGCTGGAACTCTAAAGGATACACTTCAAATGAGCGCTGAATTCTTATATTGTTTGCAGCAACAAACACTACAGTTACAACAAGACTTCCATTATAGTGTATAGCTTGGCTCTTGCCTCCTACCAGCGTCATGGATTCCCTTTCATTTCTACTATTCATCTTTAAACAGCATATGTTATCTGCAGACACAATAGAGAGATGAGCTCTTCAGAAATGTATGTACTAATAATCCATTCTGCATGCTATTCAGTGTGAGGTGGCGAATACTTTGGAATCTGTCCTTCTGTAGGAAAACAGTGGCATTTCAAATGAACTTTATTTTTGAGAAGTAAGGTAGGGCAGTGCCCCGTTTTCCAAAAGAGTAAGGGAAGTACTTCATGTTAACCGGCTTTGTGGATTTTATAAGTAAACACAAAATGCTCAGTTTTTCTCCTAGATCGAGATGACCTGAATCTATTATGTTGAATCGGAAAGAACAACGAGTGTTTGTTTTCATCTGGGGTGTACAGTGGTGAATATCAAACCAGCGCAGTGCTGTAGGTTCAAAATCTGTCCGTTTCCAGTTTGCTCATGAGCATGGCTCTTGAGCAGGACAGGGAGATGTGGGATTTTGGTCTTCCTGAGACGACTTCTCTCTTAGCAAGTGTGGGGATTTCACGCACTGTACCAAGTACATTTGGGGCACAATAAATCAGTAAGTGAAAGGAAACGTCTGTGTATGTTGGTAGGGAAAAGAGGAAAGCTTTAGTTTCACTTTTTTTTATCTGTATTTGCCTGTGCACATGTTGTTAAGTAGGATGAGTTTTCTTAGATGGGAGACCAAAGTAGGCACAAATGCTCTCTTAATTGTGTACTGCATCGTTGCTTGTTGATGAGTTAACTATGAAATTTGGATGTTCACAGTAGGCTGTGGTTCAGCTTACCTAACCCAAAGGTTTCAGTTCTTTGTATGTGTGAGACAAGTTTCCAGCTTTATGTATTCCAGTGGCTTCAAGACAGCTAATTTGGAGTCTTTGTTAGTCAAAATGCATGGTTAAAGGAATTGTGCATCTGAAGACTAATGTGCTCAGTGTGGTTGAGGCTCTGGAGTCAATGTTTGTTGCCATTAAATGAGGGTTGTTTGCAAGGTCTGGAAAATAACATGTCCAGACCTATGCAGTCATTGTCATGTAGCTGCATTACGATATGTGAAATTTTTACTGTGGTTTCTAGTTTTCTGAAGATTTGTTTTGTTTCTGCAGGGAACAGCTTATAGTATCAGGTAGATATAAAGATCTGTAGGAAATTAAGAGTCATTGGGAGAGACTTTGTTCCCCCCTCCTCTGGTTTGATTCTCCCTAGTTTTCTGTCTGAGAGGGAAAAATGTGTCCCACATTGTCATTACTATAAAACAATTCCTGCTGCTAAACTGTGCAAGTTTGGTGTGACACAGTAAGTATCAGGAGGATTATGATCTATATCATACTGTCCCTGAGCGTGCTTCTGTGTATATCTTTCTTGTTTGTTGTTGTTTTGTAAATTTTTCGTGTCTTCTGTTTCCAGTCTTTCTTTCTAGCAAAAAGAATTTATTCTTATGCTTTTTGATGACGTAGGATGGGCGTAATGAAAGTTTATTTTCAAATACTTTTAATAGGCAGTGATCTCTATCCTTTTCTTTTTTACAATTCAGCTGAAATTTAAGATTTCTGAAATAATATTAAAAAAATCTTCATGGAACTAGTAGTAAGAAGGATAATCAAACAGGCATCTCCTTTAACCCATGCCATTCTAGTTAGTACCTCATTTGGGGTTCCATCAGAGATTCAAGGTTTGAGACTTGGGGACAAAATAGAGTGATAGCTTCTGACATTATGTCTTTTGGAAATATGGGCCTTAAATGACTATGCATTCACTAGGTTTTTTGTAGGGTGTACAGAAGATCTGAAGTGCTGAACTTGCCTCTTCAATTTAATTTTCTTCCATTGTTATAATTAGAAATACAGAAATGCATAAAAATTCTGCGTAATGTCAGAGTAAATGGTTATTGAAAAACAGTTTGTGCTATTCATGTGAACTCTTAATTAGATCCTGGTAGATTTGGTACTTGCCAAAACCTGGAGTTTTGGGGGGGAAGGAGAAAATAGACAAATTTAGGGTGAAATGCAAGAAATTTTTCACAGAAAGAAATGGAATTAAAAAGGTATTGCAACATTTCTTGCAGTGTCTTCACATAAAATATTTTTCACTTTTTACTTTTGGAAATGATGTAGTTCAGGGATGAACCCTAACAGTTTTTTATGTAAAGCTGTGGTTGGGAAGTTTCTATACCTTCTGTGAACTTATATCTCCAGATATTACCAACCAATCTATCCCAATTTTTGTCTCTAAAAATTCCCTAAATTAAAAGGAAATATTGTTGAAAGAATAACAATGCCAAATATGCCTTGCATTAAACATTAGATTTTTAAGGAAAAAAAATTCTGCTTCAAAGAGGCATTCTTTTTTTCCCAGTGTTTTGGTTCTGTAGCGGATTTTTATTTTTTTTTAAACCTAGCTCCAGCTATAATTCTAAAAGCTGTAACTGGTAAATAATCACAGGTAAATGAAATATCTCAGCGTATTTCTGTACATGCAGACAGCCTGGCATTCTAATATTCCCTTCAGGGAGGGAATACGTTGTGAGAAATCAAGCCTGCAAATTATCTGTCGTAAAAATGCATTATTTCTGGCAAAGCTACAAATGGGGTGCCTGTGTTGATGCATGCCCACAGTGTCATTAACCATGTTCCTTAATAACTATTAATTAGTTTCACTGGAGCTCTGGTAGTCCAGATTAATTGCAGTGGGAGGGCCAAGGGGAACTAAAACACTCCTTTATTTCACTGCTGCTAAGAGTTGACTGCATTTATTTATAGGAGGCTGCCTTTGGTCATTCTTTAACTGTTTGAGTGATGTTAGTTTCCTTGGATCTTTTTATCTGTCATGACTGAAACAATACCTATTAACACCATCCAGAATTATGACTGGGAAGAAGAACACTCTCCTCTTCCTTTGCATGCCAGTATGCAGCTTCCAGGACCGCACACAGATAGTGTTGCAGGTAGCATTACGGGATTTTCCTTCATCCAAGTATTTTTTCATCCAGTACCTTTTGTTGCAAACTTCGCAAACAAAATGAGGACAGAACAGCAATGTGGTATTTGCCAATGCCCCAATGAACACAAACCAGGAATTGCAACAGGGCAAGTGATAAGAATCTCTTCCTTTGCTCTTTGAACAACTTTATCTTACCATGTATCAATATGGGAGGTCCCATTACACATCGATCTGCTCAGGGACAACTCTTTTGGTAGAGAATTGAATCTTCTTTATTTTATCAGTTTTAAGAACTAGAAACTTGTGGGTTTTTATAATTCTTCAGTAATTGTATCACATGATCAGTTCTGTTGACCCAACTCAAAGAAGTACACCAGATGGATTAGCCATAATTATTGTTTATATGCAGCTTTGGTTGGGAAATCTCACTATTTTCTTAAACTTTATCTATTTCCAGTTATTTCCAAGCAGTCTCTCCGTACAGGAGTTAGCCATATTAAAAGTTAAACCATATTTTAAAGTTATTGCTGAAGAGCAGTTCTTTTTCTCTTATTTCAGAGTATTTAATTCTTTTTATCCATTTCTGAATGGTTATTTCTGCTATCTTTGTTCTCCAAATTCCTTTGAGTACTGTTAAAACTAGTACAGAAGGCTTACCTGTTGTTGTGCAGTCACTGATGTCTCCGATATAAATGGTGTGAGTGGCTTGAAGAGGATATCACAGCATCTCAGCAGAAGAGAAGGACTTGACTGTGACTCCTTACTTGTCTACTGTATTTTCTAAATACAGTTTTTATTTTATATTGTAGGTGAACATTGGATAAAATACAGTTTAGGCTCTTTTACTTCCACTCCCTAAGAACCTCTGCTATCCTTTCTCTGAACAAGCATTCCCGTGACCATTGGTTCTTCATCAAACACTCCACTGTTGATACTCTGATGTGTTTTAAACAGACATTTACTAATTACTGATTGTTCTCTTAATTCTAGTTCTTTTTTTCTCTGATACAGTATCACTATTTTGTCAAGAACGCAACAGTCATAGCTTGTTTCTGGAGAAAAGCAATTTTATTTATTCACTTTGCACTGTTAAATTGCTTGTACTAGTTTTAATTCTAACAACTTCCACATCACCATCAACATATTGGAAATGCATTGTAAAGTTTGATGGTTTGTGTTGCTTACAGGTTTTTGGTGTTTTTTTAAAATTAATTTTAATTTGGAAGGGTAGAGCAGAACTGGTTGATGTCATTTGTAATTTATGCAGTAATACTGAAACTGAGCTACAAATATTGGTCTAAAACTGTTCAGGTACGTTGGTTTAAATAAAGAAGGAAGTTACCCTTTAATCTTATACTACTGCAGATAAGAAGGAAACCCTCTCATTCAGCTTGCTTCCTAATTAGGAAGCAGGTTGATTGGACTTTGAGTGAATTGTAGGCTTCCAGCTGTACTAGAGCGCTCCAAAGCTTTTAACCCAGTGATTTCTAATCCAGGTTTTTATACCACTTAGAATCCATATGCTTGAAGAATTTTTGAGCTGTCATTAAGGAGACTAAATAAATGAAACTTGGAGAAATCCAAAGGGAATAGAATTACAGAATCCCGAATTACAGCAGTCTGTTTTTAATGGCATTTGCTGGTTGCCTTTAGAAATTCTTGTTGTTTTCTGTGGTGTTTTGTTCTCTGCAGATTTTGTGTATTGACTGATCTTTTCAGAGGCAACCTGCTGGGAAGTGGAAAACTGCCAATTTTTTTATGTATTGACTGAGACCTTTAGAGGTGGTTCAGAGTGGAAGTGGAGGAGGGAAGGCGATGTGGAGCGTGTTAATAAAATCAACTGCTCTTATATTCCTTCAGAATATGTCCTCCCGATACAGGAAGAATTAAAGGATACCAGCTGTCTGCGACTGTGTTATGTTACTTCATAAAGGCAATGTGCTTATTCTTTGTATTTTGGGATACTGATACTACTGATAGTTGAAGTACATGTGAAGCCTTCTGCATAAGTAGCTAGAAAATTATCAACTGTGGTCATCATTAGAAAGGTGACTGTCCTCGGCAGCAGTACAGTAGTATCTTTAATGTTTCTGTATTTAATTTGAAGGATGATGAACTTGTTTTCTACTGTCTGTATAGGGATAAAAAATAAGAATAGTTATCTCTTCATGTTGTGTTTCTTCTAGTTTTATTAAAAAATAGTCCATCTTTTGTTCTAATGCAAAGCACTGATAATACCTACTTTTCCGTGTTATGAAATAAGGCAGGTAATACTCTATTCTTATAAATTGGGTAAAAATTTTTATTCTCTTCAAATGGATTACTTCTGTGAGCAACAGAGCTCACTTTACTGTGAGGCTTAGGTTACAACCTTCATTTATACGTGACTTGCTCTTTCTAGACTTTATTTAATGATAGACTAATGAAATTTCAGCCCAATATGCAATAGAACTGGATATTGAAATTTTGTTTTTTTAATAATAATTTTGGTCCTGTTCTTTCTCAAGTCGAGCTTTTATTTATTTTTTTCCCTGGTATCTGAAAGAGTGGTGTAGTCATTCTTTTAAAATAAATCTATACATGTAACAAATGCAGGGTCTGTCCACTCTTGCAGCTGGATTTCGTAAGCCAATAAGGAGTGAATGGCCTTCTTTGGGACTACACCCTGTCTGTCTGTCTGTGTGGATGTGAAGCCAACTTAAAGTTGATCTTCTATCTGAATAGTTGCTCTTGGTAATTTAAAAAATCAGAGTTGAAAACATTTATTTGGTGAAGAAGATATAAAACTATCTGGTCAATTCAGGTACTCAAATTTCCTGATACTTATGTGAAGCTAAATAATCCAAAAACTCAGGCCTCAATTTTCCATTATTTACAAGGAATAGATATCACAGTGTCTTAATAGTAGATTGTCTCTGCATGTAACATTCAGAACCATTTTACTGCACCTTTCAGCTCAGATAGGGTAAGACCTATTTTGTTCTCATTAGATTTATAATCCCAGAATTACTTTCAGCACAGATTGCTTAATGGAATGAAATTATGCCTACATTAGATAATATAGTAGATTTTTATAAAACTGAAGATGTGAATGTGACCAAACTTGAATATATATCACTCAGAGTCTTTTAAATTGTCAGTTAACTCTTGGCTTCAGTAATATAAAACATATATTAAAATGTACTTTAGTGATTAATCCTTGAGTTTTTCTCTGTTCTTATACAGAGTTTTTTTAGTAAAGTTGCAGTCCTAATTCTTTGTACAAAAACATCGTACATCTGTTGCTCAGAGTAGGCAGGATATTGAAATTCCAAATAGGTATATTTCTTCAGCCTTATGATAGCTATTTAAATGTTTTTGGTTGTAAGGTGTGGGTATTATGTGGTGTTAATATTTACCATCTTATTTTATGAGGTACTCATTATGATATTGCAATTTCTTTAAATACTGATAGGCACTTGGAAACTGGAGAGGTGAACCCAATCTCGGATGTGTTATCCAACTACAAGGATGTTTCAGAGGACAGTTTTCTACATGCAGATTTGTGGTTCTCAGTTTGCGTCTGTGTCACTATGTTTTACTGCTGTAGGTCAGCATTAAAAAGGAGAAAGAGACAAAGGTGAAAATTCTCTTCTACCTTGGAAATATGGTTGTGTGGTGGCCTTGTCTGGTTCTATGTGTTATTCCATGCAACTATTTGAAGGGAGATACATTATAGGATGCTAATATGGAAGAGTCCTAGTTTTTGCTCCAATGGCACATCATGTCTCTAGGATGTCATTTAATCCCAACTGTTTCCAGTCTGTAATTCTGTTGTAGCCATGATTGGTGGAGAAAAAGCTACTTGGCATATGGCGGTCTTACTGGGCAGCAAAAATACACGACCTATTGAAAGAACAGCTTGCAGGTGTATTGCTGTAAGAAAACAGAATTTCTTCATGGCAGAAAAAAAGCAGAAATAATGTATGTCTATTTGGGTTATGCTTCAGTGTGGTGCATGAAACTGTGTTACTTTGTCACTTGGAGGCTGAGTCTCAGTGAGAGAACAGATGAAATTCAATATGTGCTGGCTTTTAACCAAATTTTAAAATACGATAGAAAGTTGTAATTTTAACATTTTATTATACTTAATGTTGCAGGAAAACCTAGTCTTTGTAGTCTCACTAGTTCACTGATGTATGTTGTGTAGCTGACATTAACTTTATCTTGAGGCATACCAATAAAGTCTACAGAGGTCCTAATGAGCATTTAACCTGATCCTCAAAGCCATGTGTAACCTAACGCTTAAAAATGATGTTGAAGTAATGGTTTTTTTCGCTGATTGACTTGATATAGATTTTTTCTTATTCTAGGAAGTGAGTTTTTTATCTTATCTAGAAAATTATTGGGAGATGCAATATGAGTTTGGGGATGAGATTCATTAATAACTTGCTCTCTACTGTTAGGTTTAGTGTTGCTTATATGTTACAAGACCACTGAAACAATACTCTTATATTTAGTGTTGTTGTGAGTACGTGCAAGTCCAAAGGCGTCATTTTGCAGGGTTTCCTCCGCACTGGACCTTTTGTGCTGTGTTCAGACTTTACATGTTCTTGTTGAAGGTAAGTGGTATTCAAAGAAGATTTTGTCTTTTCTCCAAAATTATATGGGTGTAGTGATTTTTAAAATGGGAAACAAAATCCTGGGATCTTTCCCATTTTGCAGTCTTTGTGTGAAATATTTGACGTCTTCCTTGAATTATTTGCATTGGTGGAAAGCCTGTGTCACAACTGAAGGATGCAGACAGATAATGAGTGAGTGAGAGTTGTTGGCACTGTTCTGATTCTTGGAGGTCTGTGGTATTACTCTTTTTAGGCTTGTCATAGGCCAAACTGTTTCGTCTGGCACTGTTTAGATATGTCCAAATCACTTTTCAGAATGCAATATCTGGAGAATATTTAACCTTTGTTCTTTTATACCATTCACAGGAGTAAGCCTGCTGGAAGATCCTTACATGAATGTAATGTAAAGCTTTATGAATGTAGCTCTACTGTGATTACCTTTATGAAAGACGAATTCTAAGCCTCTAAGTTCTACTGAATTCCCTTGTTAACAGCCCCTATATAGCACAAAGCTTATTATACCTGAGGGAAAACTAGTATAAATGATATTGTAGTATGCCATTAACAGAAGGGTGACAGTTGTACTTGCACTATTAGTTTCAGGTTAAAATCCTGGAGAGCAAAATATTTCATGCGCACTTGACTATAATTAACCCCTTATATCTTTCCCCTGTAGTCATGTCATTTAACAAAGCTTCGTTTGCAGTGGCTCAGTAACACAGCATGTGCTCCTACACATGCAAAGACCACTTCAGTGATTCCTTTCTGCTAGAGGCTTGTTATACCGTAGGGCAACTTGCAGGATTAATTAGTCACTCTCCGAGTTTCTTACTGCTGTAGCAAATTTTAAACACTAAGACAGTAGGCAATTCTGCATTCCCAAAGTCTGTTACTACCTTCTGCTCTGAATTCTGTTTTTATGTGAATACTTACTGCTGGTTGCTTGGTTTGTTCCATATAACATGGGCACATATAGGACAGTAAATGCTGTTTTTCAGGAGAAAGGAGAATGCTGGTAAAGTTGGATGAAACTGAGCATTAGTAATGTTGTAGTTGGCATAGAGTTTGTGCGCTGCTTATATCTTATATCCACAGCACTGTAGCTGTAGCATTAAACTGTGTCCTGCACTGGTCTAATGTTGAAAAAGAGGGTATGTCTCTTTATCCTTCCGTCAAGTTGAACGCTTCACCCCTTGCCTCGTACTGGCGATGAGCTACAGGAAGGTAACCCTGCACAGATGGTGCTGTCGACACCAGTGCTTAGAAGAGCCATGTGGCTGGATACTTTGCTGAGTTTCCACCTGGCTTTTGGACACCAGTTTTTTGGACATTGTAAAACAAAGATCCTGGCTAGGTCTAACATGTTACCATTAGCCAGGAGAGTTAGAAATCTAGAATAGTAAAAATTCTTACTGGATTTATGGCAAAGGGAGAAGAAAAGTTCGTGACTCAGCACCTTGCAGCTTATGTTGTTGGAAGTGAAATTGCTTGAATAATCTTTTAACTGCAGATCAATTGCTTAGCTCAAATGATGACTACCTGCATGGTGACTGGTATACTATTAACAAATGTGTTGTAAGTCTCAGTGCATTGTAAAATATACTAGATCCTTTGTAATGCAAAGTCCGTCAGTGTTAAGAAAGCTAAGATTATTGAATTGGAAGAGGGGAACAAAGAAAAATAAGTGAATTGGATAAAGAAGAAACAAGTTCTACTGTTCTTTCCAACTTACTTCATAGAAGCATAAAACACATGATTGTATTAGCATGTGCAATGGTAAAGTACTTCCCTGAACACTCCGTTTGCATGTTTTTCTTGCATGTTGTGTACCATCCTGTAGATTAGATATGTAAGTAAATTTGTTTTCTTTAAGATTTGCATTTGCTATAAACTTGTGCACCCATATCTGCTGATCTGGATCTGTAGTAGACATTGATTAATGGAACAGTAGACTGCAAGAGCAACAGAAAAATCACAATGAAGTTTTGAGAAATTTATTTCTATATTGTTTTCCAGTGTTGGAAACTTGCACAAGACACATGCATTTGAACTAGAAAGTCAAAATATTACTGCATGGTTGCATTAAAAAAAGGAAGGAACAGGACATAGTAAGAATAATTCAAATTATTTCTATTTATGATTTTTTTTTAATTGTTTAAGAAACCTTATCCACTATGAAAACTAGTTGCATCTACATGTGGGTTTTTTCCTATTGATTGTAATACTATTTTGGAGAGAACTCTATTTCATTTTGAAATTAAGGGAAATGGCCAAAATAAACAAATATTCACAAATCAGAGGTATCATTGAGGGAGCTGGTAAAGTGTAGCTGTACACTGGAACCGTATTTACTTGTCAGCTGTTCAGATTCTCCTGGTCAGCAGGGACTAGACAAAATCTAAACCTATTTTGTGACTAGTCTGTTTAGACCAAATGAGATACCCTCCCTTCTGCAGCAGCAGTAGTACGATAAATATGCGTGGGATATTTCAGGACTTGTAATCTTTTTTAGTCTAAAAGATTAAATCCTGTGTGGAGAATGGTGTACTTTATTTAAAGAGCAATTATTACAGCCTCTGCCATCTACTGTAGTCAAAAGGAATAATTGATTCCTTTTCTCCTGGTGTGAATCTAGCTATTCAGAATGATATTTTTGGAATTTTCATAACCCAAATTCTGAATTGCTTCTTCGTTAAGCTTAAAAGTTGATAACTGCACCTCAGCTGTCTAAGAAAGGTCACAGAAACTTGGATCACAAATTTCTTTTCATCTCTCTTCCCCAGTCATTGTACAAAGCCTTATCCTGCCCAACAGAGTACTGAATAAGATGGATGCAGCAGGTGTCCTTGCTGCAATGAGAGACATAACCATGTTTCAAAATATAGGTTTTCGGTCATCTCCAACCTGAAGGGTGATTACATCTCTCAAATATTGAAGACTTGTAAATACTGTGTACCAATGACTTATTCAGGCCTTGTATGTGAAAAGCCTAATCTTTTCTTGCCTGTGCAGTATTTACCCATGAGAATAGATTTGCCTCTTTTAAAAAAAAAATTGCTGATGCTGTATGACCTCTGAACTGGAATGAACATTTAAAAGTACATTTAAAAAATCAGAGCAAAACAAACTTGTGAAATAGGTGGTTTTTGTATGCTGTGAATTGCTGCATGGTTGATGACGTTGTAAGGAGGTAGTGATGTGAGTTGGGAGTTTCTTCTTTTGCTGGTGATGTGTTCTTGTGCATTGCATAACTGTATTTTCATTGTGTTTGTGGTCCTATTTTATTTTAAGTAATATGATGGTCACTTTTCTTAAGTTCTATGAAAAAATTAGGTAAATGCTCTTAGAATAAATTTTAAAGATGATAGTCTGAAATCAAAATTAGAATTAATGACTTGCAAGTTTGTACTGGAAAAGAGTGATGAAAATGCAGTTCTCTCTGGGTGGTCACTTTAAATACAGAGGTGCAGAGGAGTTTGTAACAGAACCAGATTCCTGATAAATTCAAATACTTTTTTTTCTTCTCCAATATTTAATACAAAATATTTACGTTTATTTTTTTTGTTTGGTTTTAATAAAGGAAGTTATAGTTAATGTATAATTGAATAAACAGACTTTCCCATTCTGCTGCCACTTCCATTTGTGTACCTTTTTGATTGTTCAGCAGGCTGTTCTTCTAATATACTATCTGTATTGTTTTTCTAAAGAGCAGCAGTTCTTAGTTTTGGTTTTGTAATTCTACTTCTACAGCTAGCATCACTGTCTGTAAAACTTGACTATAAGTACCTGTAATCACCTGCTATGAAACAGAAGAAAGCTTTAAAACTGGAAAATCAAATTTGGCTCATAAAGTGTTCATATGAGTCACAAGGCTAGTGATGCTTCTGGTGCTCTCTGGATTTCTCAGAGAGAACTGAGAAATGTTTCTGCTGCTGCCACTTACTGACCCTGCAGTCTCTGTCTCTCTGCTTCTATTATCACAGTATGAGGAATGTTTCAGGTAAAGCCTTGGCTAACCAACCTTCTGTCAGGAGGTGGGTGTTCCCTTTCGAGTGAGTTTCTCTTTTTCTTTTGGTTGTTTTCTGGTAAGTTATAGAAGGTTAGTTTACCTTCAGAAAGGTCCACAATGTGTATTGCCTCATCAGTAAAAGCCACAAATTCTACTACATAGTCAAAACTACTGACTTCGGTGAAGTGTGTTGAACAATTTGAAGAAAACAAGCCTTTCTTGTGAAGTAAAGAATACATATACATATCTTATTAGGTGATTTTCTTCTAAACTTAGGTGGAAGTCTAAAATGCCAGCTTCTGGCTGCAGTCTGTTGACACACCAGGTCAGGGAGGTTCTTAACCTTATTCATGTCCATTAGGTGGGAATGCTTTCATTCAGACTTGCAAGACTATATTAGGAAAATCTTTCTGTTTCTCGTAAATGAAAAAAGTAGAACAGTATTTTGCAAGCTAAGATTTACAACATAATTTACTCAGATGATGAAAGCATGAAACTGAAGGATTAGTTTGATCACCATCTGAGAAATGCAATATGTTGGAAGAATCCAAGTGGTGTGGGGTATGTTCATGAAACATGCAAAAGGGTTTTTGTTCTCTTCTGCTTAACAAGCGTGACAGGTGCAGTATGTTCCAATTGCTCAGAATTACACTATCTGAGTTCCTCTTTCTTGTTTTATTACTATCAGATGTCAGGCCTCTAAATGCATTCATGCATCTAGTGATAATAAAACATGAAAATGTCTGTGTTTGGTTTTTACATGTATGCGCATCCTATTGGCTTTGATTGCAGTACAACTCCAAGACAGGCAAGGATTTTCTGTTCATTTGTGAATTGGATGCATTAGGCAATATAACACTTCTGGAAATAAGCATTGCGTATATGCAAACCATGTTTATTTTTACTGATGTGATATTTACTGTGAAAGTTTAAAACATATATTCCTTTCCATTTTTTTCAACTTTTTTTGGGGGGGGGGAATCATCTAAAATAAATTATTGCAGGGCTTATTTTAGCTTTTACAGATACCAAAACATTATTAGATGCCTTTAAGTCACTGATACAGTTTTAATTTCTGCTGTGCTTCTAATAGTTTTTCATTAGCACTGTCCATTTTCTTCTGAATGGAGGGGTATCTGGATTACAGAAGAATTATCAAGCACTGTTATAAAAAGGGGGAAGGGCTGCCTGTGACGATATTAGGTGCTGTAATGAAAAGCAGACAGTATTTTACTGGCATCTGATTGTTCAGTTACAATAATAGTTTTCATGTCTGCTGCAGTACAGTGCCAAGTCTTGTAGAAGATATGCATTGGAAGTGTTTTTTTGATAGACTAAATAAACTCTCAGAATCCATACTCCATAAGCCTAGATTCCATTAAATGAAATGTTTAGTGTATTCAAGACTAACTACTTTCTTTATGTTCTGGAGAGTCTGAAAACAAGAAAAAAAATCTGGTAGGATTTCTGATGTTCACTGACATGGGGGTGGAGGGAGTCACTCTAAATGAACTCAAAGTTCTTTGGAACAGCACATTGTTAGTGATCAAACCCATGTAAGATTAAGCCTGCAAAAGATTGGCTTTATGTAATAAAAAGGTGTCAAGCTACTTAGCTGAAGCTAAGAGAATTAAATTAATTAAAGGCAGCGAAATCAGGTGTCCGGCGAGTACAATCATCCACCGATCAATATAGCATGTTAGAAAGTACTGGGGAAGGATCTGTTCAGAACGCTAACAGCGTGCAGCCTGCTAGAAACAACTGCCAGCTGGGGAGCTGGTTCATGCTTTCTCATGTGGCCGGTGCATCTCATGGCCACAGAGCCAAGGGGCTGAGTTTCTTTTAACTGCCACTAAACTGTGAGGAGGGAATATCACAACAGTGGCGATAAGAAGTGAGTTCTTAGTCCTGAGTTCATATTTACAGTAAGGCCCTTTTCCAAGTGGGAAAATGCCTTTGTCTAAATGACACTTGCAGAATTTTGTCTGTACGGCCTCGGTCAGATGGAAGGTGCAATTGCCTTGAGTGGTCAGCTACTGCTGTCAGCCCAAGGAACCAGGCTTATACCAGGCCTATACCAGGCCTTCTATAGTTTTACATTTAATTTATAAAAGCTTTCAGGAATAATTTACTAAAAAAACTTTCTTGACTGCATAGTCTAAGACTATCTGAAGCCTGATAGTCTGTGTGCGATACGGAGGTATGTGTGACAGTTGAATTATGCAGCTGGAGATTTTTTGCGATTTTCATACAGTGCAGTAGAATCTGATGATAAAACTGATTATGCAAGATGCTGCTACTACTGAGCAGTCCCTTGCAGTGACAATTCTGAAAGCGATACCCCAATTTATGAAGTGAATTAGAACCCTTGAAAGGGACATGGAGTAAACTAAGGGAATGATTGTGTAGGAAGTTCTTGCCTGAAAAAGATGTCATAGCCATGAGCCTTGTGCCAAACCTGTCAGCCATATTACAAAAGTCTAAAATTAGAGAGAACAATGTTAATAGTGAAAGTTAGAGACAACGAGAGTTACGTAGTTTTTTTATTGTCTATGTAGTGAACAGGCTTAGAGGCTTCAATATCATCAGAAAGCTTTATATGCCAACAAGCTGCTCAATTACAATGATTTAAAGTAAATTAACAAATAAGATGACGATGGAAGTGACAATACACCTGAAAGTTCCAGCAGAGATAAGCAACAGGAGGATTCTGTATTTGGCATTTTTGTGTTGGAGTAACTAGCAGGTTGTTTGTAATTTTTGCCCAATGTAGGTGGGAGGGGGAACAAGATTATTTTGCCTGCGTGATGACTACTCTGGTTCTTAAAGAACCCAAGGTTCACATCGGAGCATGCCAGTTCAATTGTTCTGGACAAATATGAATTAAAGAATTATCATCACTGTACTTTTAGTGTTCTTGTAGCTAGACATGAGTACAATAGTTTCTGTTACTTTTAGATCAGTCAACTGTACAAAATGGTGCTTGTTTTAAATTGCTCAAGTTCAGGGACTCTTCAGAAGTGTGTAGGTACTCCCTCTCTAAATATTTCAACATTCTCATTTTGTACTTACATATAAAGTAATTTTTAAAGAACTTGCCAGTGTCTTTCAGGGTGCAATAAGAAAAATAACTGTGAAGAATTACTAGAAGTATTATTTAAATGCAGGTCTGGGAGGCAGAAACTTGTGACTTTTAATCTCAGTACTAAAACTAATCCTTCTGTGGCATTTACTTTTCCTAGGTTTCTCCTAATCTTATTACTACAAAATTATTTTTATTACTAACTGTCAGGCACCTATCTTTGGGCTTTAGCAGTTAATCCCCATGCTTCATTGGACCCATTGTACAGGCAGGGGTGCTTCTTTTCTGCATTCCACCATGAACATGCTGTGATTGTTGTGGCTTGGATTCAGTAAAAACCCTAAAGTCTTCGGTCCATTGTGTTTATGACTTGAGCTATACAGAGCACACAGTAACTTTATGTATGTGTTTTGTCCTGGGTAAGGATTATTTGGGAGGAGAATGGAAGGGGTTAAATCCAATTTACTTTAAGTTTAGTGCCAACCAAATGCTAGTTCTGTTATATCTCCACAGTAGTCAATAAAGGGTTATCCAAGATTTATTCTTTTAAAACTGTCTGTGAGGTTAAATGTCCAATTGGTTCAAGAGACTGGTTGCCTTTATCGGACCATTCTTTAGGAATGGATTGTTGAGATAAATGCTGTTAATTAAATACAAATCCCTTTCTCGATTGTGCAGAAACAGCCTCACTACTGGTCCCTCTCCTAATCTTGTTATAACAGTCCCCTGATAGGTCTCATTAGATTGTCTTGTTAGCTGATACAGAGACTATTTTGCAGCAGAACAGACAGAAAAGTTAATCTTAGTTGTAATGTGTCTCAACCGCTAAAGGCTTTTTTCCTCTTACTTTATTCACTTTTGTTTACTCTCATCATCTAGTTCCTTTTGTTCTGTTGCCCAAAACAATAGACGTGTTTGAAACCAGTAATTTATTTACTTTGATTAGTTTTTATTTAATCTGTCACGGTTTATTGAATTTAATTACTTTTAAATCATTAACTTAAACTGAAAAACGTGAGGGGGGAGAGAAAAGCCCTGAGTGTCTTGTACAGTGAGAATGGGACATGCCATGAGCTAGTTCCTGATTTGCCATACTAAAGGAACTTCTTTGGATGTAGACCTTTAATCAAGGATACCCTCTATTTTGTCAGAATTTATGGAAATAGTCACCTATAATTGCATGTGTGGGATCTTCTCAGTTTCTTTCTCTGTGACTTTCTCAGAAAGTCGGCTGCAGAGCTGACTCTCAGTTACTTGAGAGATCCAGAGGTGCAAAATCAGAGATGAAACTAGTAAAACTACTGGAAGAGCCATGCTGTTGACTGAATGCAGTCATCTGGCATTACTTGGTTCATTTTTCCTCCTGTTTCTTACAGTGATACACCTTATGAACTATCTTTCTATGGGCAAGGTTTTCTTGTATTTTATTTTGTGATTTAAATATATATTTTTTTGTTTCAGAATGAGATCTATAGCAAGAGGAAAAAAGTGTTTTGTTGTCTATTTTCAAATAGTTTATGTTTCTTTAGCCTGTTTTCTTGAAGAAAACTTGGAGGGAAATGGTATACAGAATAGTCTTAGAGTTTAGTAATATACTAAAGCTAATGACTTTTTTTTTAGGTCCTTGATTATTGAAATTGAGGCCTTATTGCAAATGCTCACCTTCACTTTTTGTGAATATCTGCTCTATTGTCTGCTTACTGTCTCACTGGAGACCAATAGTTTGAGTTTTGACTTTGCAGAATGATTCCATCACCCTTCAGAATTTTCCTGTTTCTCAAAAATCATGGTAACTAAGGTACCTGCTGCTGCAGCGTTCTTTTCTCTCTGGTACAAACTCTCTGCTTTTCCTTCTTCCAATGTATCCCTTTGTTTTGAGCCCTAACTTGGTTAAAAATTCTGAGGAGTCAAAGTCTGGGGATTTTCCTCCTCCTGCTCAGAAATCTTTTGATGAAGTGAACGTATCCTAAGAAGCTGATGTCAAGCTAAATTAATCTTCTCCACAAAAGACAGATACCAATGTGGAGTGCAGCATCAGGTGCACAACGTATCTGTCGTGGCTTCCAAATCTTCTTCCTTTTTCAAATGTAATTTTATTCTCCTGCCTTTCATGCTCCATATTATGTACATGACAAATCCCCAGCTAGAACTGGCTCTCTGAGGAGGAATATAGGTGGAAAAAATGATGGCACTCTTTAGGCAACACTGCATGTTCACATTTATTATTCATTCTTGGATGGACACAGTTTTATTCCATTTGGAGCTGCTGCTCTAAGCTTTTTACTACAGCAGTTGTAAATACATACATGATACTGGCTCACTGCTCAAAGAGGGACAGATGAGAGTCCTTGGAGAACAGTGTTGGGAGTCTTTGCCAAGTAGCTGTATGTTTTAAGGATGATTGCCTGGCAGATGAAAAGTGGGTGGGCTGATTCAAGTGTGGGTGCTGGCATGAAAGAAGAAATAAAACTGAGAATAAGTACGGGAAACAAGTGTGCAGGAAGGAGGGACAAGGGAACTGTTTACTCAACAGCCTAATAGCCTTTTCAACTCTGGCATAACAGAGTCACAGTGATCTTGGTGATTTTCGCTTAACTGGTCAACAGCCACAAGTTTACTGCCCAAACCTTTTTAAAATTCAAGATGTGTATGGGTTTGATGAAACTTGTGGCATGTTAAAAGCTGTATCTGGCTACACTGGAGCAAGTTGTGGCTTTTAGCATGAGTTATCACGTATGGTTTAATTTGAATTAAGAGCGTTCATACAAGTTTTTTTTGTGGGTATGAATAAGTGGTCAACTATTCTTATTTCTGTTAAATCTGAGTTCAAACAGGCCTAAATATCAGCAGGCTTCTAGAATATGTGGTTACGCTTTGATCTTCTAACACTTCTGTTTTTTTTTCTGGATAAAACTTTTTTTTTTTCCCCCCAGGCTTTGTGCAAGGGTAAAAGGAATGGTAAATTCTTCCTTGGGGCAAATACGTTGGCTCTTTTTAGCATATCCAGTTTTCAGAGACACAAATTCAGCAATATATTGTAGAAAACAGCACCTGAGGAAATGTGCTTGAACAATAAAGAAAGCTGGTAAAGCTGCTTTTTGTGTGTAGTGTAATAAGAACAAAAGGCATCACTGATTACTTATTTTTTGTCCTGAAAGATGAAAAGTCTTTGGGTCTTCAAAGACGTCAGGGTTCACTTGAACAATAGCCATTCCAGGTTCTGCCTTGTGTAATGTGGGTAGTATGGGCTTGTAGTATGAAAATAGCTCCCATTTCCTTGGTGAGCAGAGCCCTGTGGATATTCTGGCTATGAGCATATGATGAATTATTCTATGGGAAATAAAAAATGTTTTCCTCAAGCCCATATTGGATTTTTATCATGCAGCTGCTACTTTACCAACGGCCTCCCACACGCTGCCACAAAATCGTAACTTGCACATTTTGGTCTTGGAAGCAAATGTTTCCTGTAGGCCTTGACTTCTACCTCAGAGTCCCCAAGGATGGTTATAAAATGTTTGCATTATTAATTTTTTAGAGGATACAGCTTTTGTTTATTTAAATGATACTGAATGTAATAATATCCACGTGTCTTAAACTCCTACCAATGGTAACAATGGAGAATTCAAAAGTATTACAGGCTGAATCCTCCAGAAAAGACTGTCACTTGTGGGAATACAGTGAGCAGCCCCTGCCGCTACTGAAGCTACTTGCATGAAGACTGAGCATCTGACCACCTGTGGTTCCTGAGAGCTGGAAAGCGTTTGGCATCCCTTGTAGACACAGGCAGGAAAAAATCCTTCATCTCACCTTGCAAAAGTTCAGTTATTAAATCAAATGGTACTTTCACAGTTAGCTAAGCCCCCATAAAATGTGAGTGGCTAAGCTTTTAAAAATGAGTTCTTTCAGTTTTTAAGACCTGTAGGTTAGGAATGGAATAGAGCCATAGGTTTAGGAATTCATAGATACTCTATGTTTTAAACAAGAAACACCAGAAAACATATCCCCCCTTTGCTGCCTAATTAAGTGCTGAGTTCTGCACCTCACCCTGCCGTTATAACTGACAATGTCAGCAATGAAAGAAGAGACAAAAACTGTTTACGCTTTCCAGTCATTGCCAAAGAGATGTTAAAGAGCAACCCCAAATTTCTTTTGCAAGCTTATGATCCCAGTGGCGAAGTACTAAATGATGCAATGCAGAGCCAGCACCTTCCAGTGACTTCTAGACCAGATTCTCATGTCTGAGCCTGACCTAACTCCATCTGAATATAATGGAGTGACTCCCGATATCCTCTAATTTTGTGGGAGTTTTTTGTATGATTCATCTCAGAAGTATTATTGCCAGTCACAGGGGGAGTAGCTTTAAGCTCTCAGTGTCTGTTGTGTGAAGCCAGACAACTACATTGGGTTCCACAGTTATCCAGAACCTCAATGATTATAGCAAAGATAGGAGTCTGGCTGTACAATCCGCAGTGCAGTAAAAAAGGTTAAGGTATAACAGCTAAAGGAGATATGTGTTGGTTCTTCAGCTATCAGTGATGAATAAGTCCAGGGACTTTTACTGCCTGGTTAATAAAAATGCTTCCATTTGGGGAAGGAGAGGGTTTCATATTCTAAATGCTTTTAATCTAAGGGCTGATAAGTTGTCTGATCTGGTTCTATTCTTGCAAGCATTTTAAAAAGTAAAATAAAAATATTTGCTAAATAACATGAATTCTTAAAGAGGGGTAGGAAGAGAAATTTACGTTACTGGACAGTTTTTTTACTTTGTTTATCGGTTTCTTTTTGTTGTTGTTGAGTTTATTACCCCATGGATGTGTTTAAATTTTTTTCTTGTGACTATTTTTTTCTTAGTTGTTTTTCTGTAGATTTTAATTTATGGTGTTGCATTTACATAATGAGCATAATTACATCTAATTATATGTCATCTCCCCACTGAAACTTGTAATTACAGAATTATGATGTATAATGACATCCATGTAAAATTTAGTGGGGGAAAATATAAAGGAAGACCATAGCAAATTCATTTAAAAAATGAAATTATATTGAAATACCACCCCACCCCCACCCCCCCAACCAGAAATAATTGAACTCAACAGTTGAATCTTTACTACTTGGAGAAGTTTTTAGTTCAATAGTATGTACTCTTATTTTTTCTTTTCCTGAGGAAATTTTGTTCAGTTTCTTTTTCAGATAGCATTTTACTTTCTTAGATTCAGAGACTAAATTTTAGGATTTTTCCTTGGCCAATAGTTACACAATGTTTTGTCTAAGCATGTCACTTATGATATGCAGCAATTAGGTTAAACCAGAGAATTAAAAAGCTGCAAACTGTGTGAGGAGTACAGAAATAGATACGAATTAAAGGAGAAGATCTTTTGTATCTTAAAATCTTCTACATTTTAAGGAGAAGTAGGGCTTTAGCAGTAGTAAATATTTAATCAACAACCCCAAACTTCTCTTAAAAAACAGAAATTACTGCCTTCATTACCCAATTGGAAGAAGGCTGTAATCAAAGGTACAGACAGTAATTTTAAAGTCGATTTTAGTGTTGCGAATGCATTATTCATTTTATAACTGAGAACCCACTAAAAGATTAAAAAATTTCTTGTCCGGCTATAGATGGGGTAGCAGCTAGATACATAAACGTGTAGCAGCTGTGGGCCTTGACAGAGATGTCTGAATATACTTCTTTGTTTCTAGGCACTGTGTGATTTTCATCTCAAGAAGGTGAAGGACAGAACTAACTGACTCACTGAGTTACTTTGTGCTGAAGGCTGAATATCTAGCTGAAATGAACATCTCTTAGGGGGTTCATAGACTCTCAGGCATCACGTGGGGTACTGAAGTACTTGTGTAGCAGCAGAAGCAGCAGAGGCCTTTGGGAGGACCACCATACAAAACTTTCCACCCATCATCTATGGAGAATCTAGAACATATGTTGCTTCGGGTGACGTTGCAGGACTTCAGATAAACGTAGTAAGGACACTCTGGAAATTCTGGTTAGCAGTCTATGAAGAGGAATGAGCTAGCCTATTGCAGTTCATCTTGGGCATGCTCTGAATACATAATGGATGGTCCCTTAATTATTCTGGTGCCTGATATTTATATTATTCTAATTGATTTATGCTTGGTACAAGTGAGAAGGGGTGCAGGCCTTTTTATAATAGAAAGTATTCAGAGCAGGCTGTCCTGGGGTCTTGGGAACACAGTGCAGTAGGCAAGAGATGGGAAAATCCTGACTTTTGGCACATTAGGGTGAAAACCCCAAAAGGTTCTAACTGTCCTGTGTTGGTAGCTAATCCTTTCAGAAAGCAATGACAGTTGCTTGCAGTCTTCTAAAGGAAGCTGATCTGGCCCAATTCCACCTTCAAACAACTCCTCTTCTATTGCCTCCTGAGAGCCTCTTTTGCCTCATCAGTGCAAGGTCAACGTTTGACCTTGCAGTGAGTTATCTTGTGACAGATAATTCTGTTCACAGTGCATTCTTTCTGCAGTACAGCCTTGTCAATAGCCTCCTCTCTGAAAAAATGCTTCCCGGGATTCATTTTGCCATCGCCACCCCGTTTATAAATGGGCTTTTTCAGGCAGATGATGGCTGAGCTGAATTCCACCACAGTCAAACCACATCACTTGTAACATGAAAGGGACTTTCCTCGATAGGCTGGATTTCTGGACTTGTTTATTGAAACAGAAGAATTAAATGCTGTACACCGCTTCCCCTCACAATTTCTTTATGCCCTTCCCCTCTTCTCCATTTCAGTCATTCGCCGTAGCAGACTCCTTTACATAACTGCCAGCAGCACATATTTTCCAACTGTACAAATGAAATGAAACCACTGAGCATAGCTTAACCAGAGGCATGATTAAATATATGATAAACTACCAAGAATAGGAGGAACATGCTATGAAGGCATCATCTATCACAATGTATGTGGGGGGAAGGAATCTGTCAATTTATTCTATGTTAATGCCATGATAAATTGGTACTTACTTACACACGTGTATGTGTATAGCTGTTTAGTCTCAATTTCTTCGTAAATAGATGGGAGAACGCTAAAAGTCTGTGAAGACCTCTCAAGCTATTGCTCTGAAGTTAGCAAATTCTTGGCTCAATGTAGCTTTCTTGCAAATGAAGTCTGAAAGCTGTTTATGTTTGACTGAAATACCATAATGGAGAACAAATGAATGACACATTTAATTACATCTGTGGAATTAAATAAAACACACTGCTAGAACATATGTGTAAGGGTTGCAGCAGAGAGTTTTATTTTCTGAGAAATTAATTGGTTTATTTATTATTCATAAACTAAAATCACACAAAATGGTATTTGATGTATCTAGGCTCTTTGTCTTTAGCACATTTTCATTTTCTCTGAAACAAGATCTGTTGAAAGAGCTTTTGTCTGTTGATGTTTTCAGGAGATACTTTCTGAGCAGCCTTTAGATATTTGATAGTGGCTCTTAGTTTTCCACTTCTTAAGTTTTTGTAAAAAAAAAAAAAAAAAATCAATATAATGTGTGGGGGTGTGTGCTATTTAGCAAAAAGTTATTTCATGAAGTGGGGCAAAATATTCATGCAAGAAGTGGAAAAATTGATCACAGTTTGCTGTAAATGGTATGTGATCTGAGTGTTGCACAGAATAGGTAGGGATCTGCCACTGAGTGCATGTGTGCACAGTTAAACCGCCCATTTTTGAGTATCCCTGTACTTGTCCATTGTAAGCACGGGGTCTGGGATCGGTTTCCTTACCTCCATCTCAAAACACTGAGCAGGATTATGATAGGAAAGCCAAGGTAGCAAGACAGCAATTTATTGTTCGTGATGTTTCGTCTATGCAGTGACCCGTGCAGCAACCCTCAGCCTAAGGAGTCAGAGCAGTTGGGTCTGCCCAGGTTCTCTCAGAAGGCAGTGGGTGAGGGGTAGAAGATGACACCCTCTCCTAGGGGATGTTTGGGATTTCCTCCTGCTAGCTGTTAGTTTCTGTACTCCATATACTGGCCACATACTGTTTCCCAGAACTGAGTGTCTGTACTGTTTCATTGCAGATGACTTTTCTTTAGTCATCCAGGTGTTAGGCAACAGTATAAAGCTACCTTGTTTATATTCAGTGATGAGTATGTGGGCACCAAGCTGTACTGTCGATGTACGTTACTTGAATCTAGGTGGGCTGTTACTTGAGAAACAGTAAGTCAAACACAGTGAAGTTCTAGTCAGAAAGAGCTAAAGGTAATTCTGGGAAAAAAGAAGGCAGAAAGGCAAACATCACTGTTTCTGTGAATACTGGGAAGGGAAGAAGGAAAGTCCCTTTGGAAGAAGAGAAAAAAGGTTGAGGTTGCACCCAGATGTGTTACTTTTCAAAGCTAGCTGCATGAAGAGCTAAGCTTTGGCTGAGAGTCACTGAGAAGCCAGCAGACCTGAAAAGAAGTGTGGGAGATGTAGCAGAGTAGAGTAAAAGCCTTAAGGCAATTGTAAAATACTATGCTGTCATTGTCACTGAACCCTGGGTTCCCTGAGACGATGCAGTGCGGACCTTCTGCTTCCCTATCACAGTAGGAGCGGGAACTGTGGTCTTGCAAAGTCACAAGGACCAATCAGTGTTGACTGCAGGAATACAAATAATGTTTTCTGTTCTTTTAGTTCCAAAGCTGCATATCTGAGGAAGGAGGAGGCAGAGGAGGAAAATACCAAGGCTGTTTCCTTTCTCCTGTCTCCTTTTCTTCCCCTCTCTTCCTGTAATCCACTGTATCCTAGCAGCCAGACTGCAGGTAAACCAAGCAGAGTCACAGCTCCAGAGGGAACAGAAAGATATTGCCATTTAAACACCAGGGATGTGTTCTGGTTAGTAATGCTTAATTAGGTAGTAGAAACAATATCAGTAGGTAAGCTGTTGATTATTTGAGGTTAGCCACCACTGCTGATGGTTGAATTTCTCCATATTGCCTGTTTTAAGACAATGCATCTCAGCCATAGTCTACAAGTGGAAAAGCAAAGAAATGTTTTTGAACCTGTGGTATCAGTTCCATTAGGAACTCCCAAATAATGTTAATAAAGCTTGTTCTTTGATACTTCTTATTAAAGCTGAATTTGCCATATAATATTTTTCAATTTATAACAAAACAAGGCTTTCTGTAAATGCTTAGCATGATGAAGTTTTTCTCAGATGGCTACAAAAAGTATTTGACACATCAAGCTCAACATGGTGCTGATACTATCTAGGTGAAAATCCAAAGTACATTGAAGTCAATGATGGAATTTGTAGTACACTTACTGGCTGCTAGGACAGATATATTTTCTTTGGCTGATTTTCAGAAATAGTTAATTAATATCATTAATGCAATTCGATGTTACCTATGTTGCTTTTGAATGAAAGCTGATCTGAAATTTGACAGGAATGAAATATCATTAATTAGTTACATAAAGACCAGGAGCCAATAAAAACAGAACGTCCAATACACGGTTCATGTGGTTGCTCAAAAGGCAATTACAAAATCTATGGGCAGGCATGAAACTGAAAATGCAAGTTGAAATAGGAGGAATGGACAGAAAGTCGGTGAGACCAGATGGAAATTTTTCATGCACCTCTGTGAATTTTAATTGGGTATGAAAGCCTTTAGAATAAACACTTACGATTTCTCCACCAACTTGCACAAAAATTGGCAATTTAAATGTTAGGTCTAGAGCAAGGGAATGTTTTCTTCATACCTATCCACCATATAACCACAGTTACCTGTTCCATTTCAGTGACAATTTTCTGCAAAAAGGGTGGCTTATTCCCTCTAGATATGTTGCCAGAGGATAATTATTTATGTGGAACATTTTCAATTCTTTAGGTAAAAGTCACTACGTACATATGATCCATTTTAAAAATCAATTTTCTTTCATTCTGGGTTTCTTGTACTCTAGACAATTGCTTTTTTTGTCATGATGGCTTGGGCTGACTTAAGGCTAAGAAATCTTTCAAAATGACAGGGTGCACTTGGTGCTCTGAGGACATAAAATGGGTTCTGTCTATCAGGGTCTTTAAAGAATTATATATATGGTGGAAGTTGTGTCAGAATTTATCTTGGTCAAAGCTAATATTAAAATCACTGTCAGTTTCCAGGAACCTCTGCTATACTGGAAAGTGTTGCAATTGGTTAACGTAGTCATGTTTACAGATGTCAGCTTTTGATGGATTGTGTGAGTAAACTGAGGAAGAAAAATATTTAATATCTATTGTACCAGACATCCACATTTCAGTGAACTATGAAAAAGTACCTATGGGTAAAGTGTGTTATCTCTTAAAGCGTTGCTAGTCACAGCACTGTATATGAAATATAAATGTTCTTTTTGCACCGTAATACTTGCAGTGAATTTCCCTGGAGGAAAAAATAAGTGTATAGCCATAAACCAGAAAATAGTCTACTTGTTTGATAGATGTATTAAGTTCCATCCAGTAACAAAGATAAGAGTGGATGTGAATAGCAAACTTTCCTGATCCACGCATGTTCCAGCATAAATTTGATGTAGCCACAGTTGTCAGAAGTCACCTTATGTGTCACCTCATTTAACCTATGTGGAATGAGGCCCCCTGAATTTGGTTCCAGTACTGACTTGTACACTGAGGTTAAGAATCAAAGAAGGTAGGGAAAAACAGGTGCTTGAAGGAAGTTTACAATAGGCAGAATGAGAAGCAGAGGTCTGTTTCATTGGTTGCAAGAGATCAGTTCAGACTAGAAAATGAAAACGTGGAAGCTGCTTCTCAGCCTATTAAAGATAATAAATGAGTTTCACTTTCCAGTGTGCATGAAAAAGCAGTTTCAACATGAGAATCTCATACACATACGCAAGTATTGCTCTGGTAGCTCATGCATTGATGTGATGACAGGTGTAACACCTGGATTTACATTTCTTTCTTTATGCAGTTCTTACTTATGACAACTGGCTAAATCTGTTACATGCCAGCAAGGAAGAAACTTGTTTATATTATCATATATAGTAAATTGTTTTGGAGGGCTGCCTTTTTTTTGTATACATTAAAATGAATTAAGGTGATATGGAAGTTAGAATCCATATTCACAACAATTGCATTCTCAACGTCAGTTACCTCCATCAACACTGAGGTAGGTTCAGTTATAGAAGAAATATATTTCCAGCAATACCTGAAGCCCATTTTAGAAAATCTATATAGGGGCAGGATGTTACATTTGGCAGCTGTGTTTCATTTCAGCATGGGAGATAACTAAAGGGACATGAACACAGTAAGAACATGTTTTTACTGTGAAAAGGTTTCACTGCATTCATCCCCACTGACTTTAAAGAGGTGCCCATACAGCACTGGCAGAAGGAATGTTTCAGGCTGTTGTGACTGTTGGATGCTAAACTTTGGTTTTCAACAGACAGGAGTCTTTGAAACTCAGTACCTATCAGAGCTGGGAATGGCACAGCAAATCTCCTGCATTCATTTTAAAAACAGAGAACAGCCTCTACTGTAGTGAATAGTGGCAAGGGCTGTGTACCAATGAGATCCTCCAAAATATGTACCTCTGGTCACAGCACAGGAGCGCAGGCCCACATCTAGTTATAGTCATACTTCAGAAAGATTTTGAGAAACAGTAAGCAATACAGATTTGAAGAATTTCTTCTACATTGACGGTCATTTTGAACAAAACTGGCAGAGTGACAGACATGTGAACAGCAGCGTTGCATTTTGTGGAAAGGATATGTGAGGTTTCTGAGAATACTTTCTGTACTGAAGTTAAGTGCTTGTGTGAGTGAGGGACATGAATTCAAGTACTGCATGAGCTGGTTCTGCACGTTTTTCCCAGCACATCCCCAGCAGTCTAGTCCTAGGCTTTTTAGGTGCAGAAGCTGTACCTTTGTTCAAAAGGAAACAGGGGAGGGTTTATTCTCTTCTACAGAAACTTTTACTTCCTCTTTCTTTCTCTCTTTCTTCTTGTTGGGAAAATGAGTAAGAGTCTCAGAAAAGCCCACCAGAGGTGATCCTACCCAAACTTATGTTCAAGAGAGCCTTGTCTAGATGTTTGTAATCCTGCATAGTTTCCTGCAACAATCTTGTGCTCACAATAGTTTTCTTCAGTTTCAAGATCCAGTTTCTTAATGTTTCTAAGCTCTTTCTAGCTTCTGTGTTTGAAATATAACAGGAGTTTATAGCTTTACAGCTAGTACTAGCTGGTGGAGGTGAGAGCATTAAAAGGGGTAGGGTTCCTCTGTCCCAGGTTGCTCCATTTCCTCTGCAATATAGAACTGTTGTTGGCTCCACATGTGGCTTCCTGACATGTTCTTGCTGTGGTCATGTTCATGAACCTTGCTAGGAAGTGGAAGATAAATTGTATTTTTCATTAAAAAAAATTATATTCAGAGATTTGGCTCTTTTAAAAATCTGCATATGGATTAGTTTGATGATTTGAGATCTTACTATCTTTTTTAAAAGGGGTTTTGTCACTGACAAAGAGCAGAATTAGAACTTAAAATGTATTAATTCTAAAATAACTTAAAGATACCTCTTTGCTTTTTAGGGGACATTTTAATATACCTTTTTGTACTGCGTTTTTTAGTTATCTGTCTTTAATGTTTTAACACTTATGCTATAAAACACATCATAATCCAATTTGTATAATGAGTTAATTGCTAATTGCTGGTAATTGTTAGTAAAAAAAAAAAAAAAAGTCTGATAATTACCCTGTAGTAAGAACTCTCTACAAAGAGCAGAATTCCCGTTCTTGTTTAGCTCCATCATTTACTTGTTTATCTTGGAAAGTATGGCCTTCTCTTTCATGGGAGAGGTCGCCTCTCTTTTTGATGGGAAGGCACATTAACATGATCTGTCATGAAGAGAGATGTGTTCTAGGAGGGTATATGCCTCCAGAAGGAGTTCTGTTGTGCTGTTTTATAAATGTAAGTTCTCAAGTGTTGAAACATATATTGCCTTAAATTAGTGTGAAATTGATCTGGTCTTAGAATGGGTCAGGAAAAAAAAAAATGAGCACAGAAATATATTATCAGTGAACTCAGCAGTCTTAGGTAAACCATAGAGCTGTAACTATTTTATTTTTATTATATTCACTAACAGAGTAATTATCATTTTAATTGATATGTATGAACAGGTGCTTACACTGAAAGCAGTTTCAAACTGGGATGCGTTATGCTTGAAAAGTAGCCTGGGTGATTGTTCTCATTAGCCAAACAGATGGCTGGACGTTTGCTTGCCATTTTATAGAGAGAGAATTATAATCTGACAATATTTTACATAGTGTGAAGTATTTATAAATCAATAAAAGATGAAATTTATGCTCAGTATTAGTGTAGAGTAAACACAACTCATGCTGGGGAATGGCATCTCCATGATAAATATCAAGCTACTGTTCTAATTAACTCTTTTGGAAGGTTTGCTTTCAAGTGCAACAAGGCTAGAGCATTGACATGCTCAGGAGTATGTGGAAGCAGACCTTATGTTAAATGATGGATTTTAGTGCCCTTCTCTGGACACCATGCATCTATCTGTTTCATTCACGTCTATTGCCTAGTTTTTAAAACTTTAGGGCTTCCTAGGAGGAGCCTTGCTATGCATCTCTGAATGTTAATTGGGCACACTCTAAATGTTGGCTTGTATATTTTAGCCTTGTTGAAAATGAGGTTGTGCATGGATTCCCAAATTTTTAATCTAAATTTACTTTTAGATTTGAGAATCCTCTTCCATTATCCTCTATATAGTGTAGGATAGTTCTTTGTAATCTGTGGAATAGCTGTGATGGATATATTGTGCTCCCTTGTCTGGATAGTAATGTGGTTTTGATAGTGTTCACTCCAGTATAATTTGAACTTCCTCTCAATTTGTTACTGTACTTGGTCCTGCAAAAATGTCTGATTTTGAAAACTTCTATTTTATGTCAAAATGAGGGTTTGTGTGGGCCTTTTGCTCCAAAAGTTGAGAGAGAAGTTATAGTCTGTAAACAACAAATGAAGGCAGTCACCTCTAATTTTGGAGGACAGAACAGAAACGTTTCTGTTGTCTTTTCATACTGCCATGAGTTACATAGACACTGGGCTAATAAATGTTCTTTGGTGTACACCTTTTCTAGTCTTGATTCTGGATCCAAAAGTCCTTTTCCAGTGAGACTCACTGAACCTTGTAAAGTCTCCTGAGAAGTCTGGCTTCCAGCCAAAACCAATCAACACCTAAAATAATAAATCCCAGAAATCTGCATCAGAGATTTCCTAGCAGAGCTTGCTTGGGAGTTTTTACTTTTACAGTTACAAGGTATTTTAGGTACAGCTGGTTTCATGGTGGCCAAGCACCTGTTAAGTCTTTTAGGTATCATCTCCTGCTATGAAATTCTGCACCAGAATGAATGTTCTTTACTTGGCACAGTAATAATTTCCAGAATGTTGACTGCAATATCTGAAAGAGAAACAGATGACCAGCTTGAGGGATCAGCAATAGCTCTTCACAAACTTAAGAGTTCTTGAGGATTGCATTGCTTTAATATAATGTTCCTGTTAATAAATGTCAAAGAAAAAAGAATTATGATACTGTCGCATAAATGGAAAAGTTGGAAAAAATAATTCATATTACACAAAGTATTCTAAACTGCTGGTAACAATTTTTTTACATTCAAATGCCATAAAAGCTCACATTTTAAATTTCCAATTATGTCTTCAAACCTGGAAACAGATTTGGGGGAGGTAGGAGGGTTTTTGCTTAGCACTGGCACGGAAACAAAGCTGTAGCTACCTGTCCTTTTTACCTCCCCCTTCTTTTCATGCCTCCATAGCCACATGATGAGCCCTTTTATTTTAGACTTTATTTCAGCTTTGGGATCCAGACAACGCTGCAGCCACACAAACAGCCATGCTGGCACAAAGGCTTGAGTGTCATGGACTAGGTGGAATGTTTGGGACTAGAGGAAAGCAGGACTTGTCTTGGTAACAGCAATAGTTTTTGCAGCCTTAAAATGCTTTTGCTGCTTTAAAATATTTAAACTCCTGCTGTATCCAGAGTCCTTTGAGTACCAGGCTTAGTACTACCCCAGCTGGGGAGCCCTTCTCTGCAACATACACTACCTGATCAGAGGAACTACAGTGTGCTGTCCCTGTTGCACCAGGTGTTACTCTGTTAAATAAGTAGCTGTGAATATCAGATGGTATTGAGTTGAATAAAAATGATTTTTAGCACTTCATTGTTTTCCCTCCTGTATGGGGCAATGTCCCAAGCGTACAGCTTCTATAGTTGCACTTGTACAGTCTATATTTTGGCTAAGCATTTGAAGCTAAGATGCAGAATCTTTCACTCCAGACAGACTATATATAATGCACAATGCATCTAAAATAAGTTGTCTCCTCCTTGGTCCTATGGGGTCAAGTGTGAAGGCATTTCATGCTAACCACTGAAGACACTTTTGGTGCTGAACAGCATTCCTCTTCTTTTGTTAGTGCCAGGGGCTTCAGAACAGTAAATAACGTCAACAGATTTTCTCATGTTTTAGCCATATTGTTCTGCAATCCAAAGACAAGGCAAAAGACAAAGCTAAAAAAGAGTTGTTTCAGTCAAAATTTGATGAACAGCACACTTTTCTGAAACTCAGTTACAAATCATTCTGCCAACAAACTGAAATCATTTGGGCTTCCAAAGGGGGTGATCACCATGGTAACAAAATACACCAGATACTTCATTTTCCCCAAACCTTTATTCATGTCATAAATGGAGTGGGAGCCCATCCTTCTTTTACTGAGGGAACAGGAGAAATAATTTCATTGGTGCTTGTTATCTGCTGAAAGATCCTCACAAACTTGCACATTACTGGGAAATGTTAGCTAGGGCAGGTGTTCTGCAGAGTGTCTGTATGTGTAGAGAGACTCACTTGAGTACAAGTCGAGCCCCAACTCGGTAAAGCATTGAAATGGTCCATAATGGCTGATGAATTGCCAGGGGAGGTGAGAGGAGGAGAGAGGGAGAAGGGAATGTTTGGTGCTACTTATATATGAGTGCTGGAAGATAAAAGCAAACTTTCTCCAAAGCTAGTTATCTTTATTTCCCATGGTGAATTTATCATATTTCAAGGGCCCAGAGCTCATAAACACACACCTGGCTCTTGAGTTGCAATTTGCGTATTGAAGCCTCTTGTTGTGAGGTTGCTGTACTGGAATAGGCAAAGTTGTTTTACTATTATTGTAGATGCAGTCAGATCTGTCTTAATGTAATTTTATAAGCATCTCCACATATTTTGTCTGCAGCTCTGGTAGGCCATCTGGAGCAGTCTTGTTTTCTTTCTTTTACCTTTATGAGTTCCACACTGAATAGTAGCTCTTCACTTCACAGTTCAGTTATCCTACAGAATATAAGGAACCAGAATGAGTCAGTTCAAACTGAAAATGGATCTTGAGCAAAAAGTTCCACATCCAAGACCACACCTGAGGAAAAAGAACAGGTTTGAGCACTGATTTTGCTTCAAATACTTAAGCAGTGTCTTTCTTTGGAGTAGGGCACAAAGCTGGAGTAAAAATTGATGAAAAATTCAGTTGCCTCTTTTTTTCTTCCATTTCTTCCCCATTATTCTTCTCTGTTACTGCTTTACGGACAGACTCTTTTCTCAAAGCTATTTTGTAAAACTGTTCTTTGCTTGGCCCCACGCAAAAGCTGGAAGCAGTCCCTGATGGATTTGTTTTATCATGCTATATATATGTATTTTTAGGAACTATCGTAATGGCAGAAGACCTTGATCAAGAGAACAAGTTTTCTAAAAGCATCCAGTTGACCTTCCCTCTGACTTCACCTTTCACTAGCTCTTACCTTTAAGGAGAGAGTCTATCGTTTAGGCTCAGAAATTTGTATAAACGATTTTAATTCCCAAATTCAGAGATGGTTTTGAAAAGCAGCATTGTTTCAAAGCTAGTTTTGGATTTTTATTTTTTTTTTTTCTAAATCCATCCTATGTACAATGTTTTGACTGAAATCAATAGATTTACTATAAAAATAAACCTATGGTCCTCTTCTATAATGTAATCTTTACCGATCCTGTCTTCATTTTTCATAGTGAGATGTAATGGGATTTTCTTTCTTTCTGTTCTTTTTGTTCTTTTTTAGGTGATTCTATGATAAAACATTGATCTTGAGGTTTCTTGTTTGCAGTCCTTAATTACAATTTAGACTTTAAATTGAGAGTATGGTATTTCAGGTTAAAAACGAAAATAAGGATGTAGATACATAATCACCTGTAAATTGGTTTCTGTTTTAAGAAGAGAAACTAAATGCTAACCAGGAGAAATTTTCATCGATCCAAAGGAAAATGTTGGCATAGTAAACTTGATCACTTAAAGAGGAAGTTGAGATAATTCCATTCCAATATTCAGCTGAACCACAAACCTCAAAAATTCTGAATGTATTAGGAGGGCATATATCCCAACTCTTGTCTGTCATTCCTGTGTTTGCCCTCCCTGGTGATAGATCGCTACTATCACTTAGGAAGCTGTTCATTTGAGATGCTGCTAAGGGCATTTGGGATGCTTTCAACTATATGCTTGATTCCTGTAGTCTATTTTGCATAATCAACAAGTAGGCCTGGATGACAATATTCAAAATTATAAAAAAGACTCATTGTTGGCCATATAAGTCAGTGAGAATGAGAACAGCTTTCATATCCTTAATCTTTAAACTTTTCAGAGTGCATTGGAATAATTCTTGCATGTATGTAAGTACCAAAATCTAGTGGGTACATCGTTTAGGACTATCTAATGGATTAATTTGACTTTACTTTCTGTTTCTAGACAGTATCAATCCAGAGACAGCATCCTCAAACTGATTCATTATTTGAGTAATCAAGTAAAGTTCCTCATGAATGTTGTTTTCCTTTTGTATTCTGAAATTGTGCTGTCATGATTATTTTCATTTAAAAATGTGCTTTCTGCTAATGAGATAATATTTCTAGTGGAATTGCTGTTTTCATTTATTAAGATCCCAATTATTTGCTTTCTTCTGTATGTCATTCCAGTTAAAAGTAGACTGAGTGGAAAATATACAATGGAATTTGAATGTGTTTAAAAAAGTTTAGGAAAATATTTTCCTCACTCTATTATTGCTAGCAGGTAATAGTGTTTAATGTATATGACAGTGAGACCGTGAGATGTAGCACAGTGTAGCGATGTGTGCACAACACGAAGTAGTACATCAGAACTTTAAACTCTCTGTGGTGCAACTGTTATCAGTATGTCATAGTTCCCCCACTCCTTTACGTGGTAAGTATGCATTAAGGCTTTTACTCACGCTGGGAAAAGAATAGATCAAATGTCATCTCAGACTACAATGTCTGGTCACATACAATAAATTTTGAACTGTGTAATTCCTGAAGGTTAGAAATATTTGATGGAAACCTTAATTTACATCAAAGAAAATTTTAATACCAGTAAAATTACTGGGCAAATAGACTGGTTAGGTCTATTGGTATGAAAGAATGACACATATGATATCAAGCATTTGATTGAAGAGATTTCAGTTTAATATACCTTTTTTGGGGGGGGGAATACTTAATGCATGATTATAATATATATCACTGGGAAAATTTTGGCTTTTTAAACACAGGTTGATTTAGGCACTGGGCAAGGGTGGTGTGGGATCTTTGCTGACTAGCTGAGGGAAATAGTTTTAAACAAGGATCAAAGGAGAACATTAGCAAAATACCAGCAACCTGGACAAGTGTATAAAGATTAAAAACCATAATCCCACAGCGCAAGGAGAAAAGCTTTTCATTTTGATAATTTACAAAGATGATTAAATCAGGAATCTGGTGAGATGGTTTTTAATGAATGATTTTATAATAACACAAGAATACAAGATTTGGTAGACTGTGAAGTTTAAATAAGGAGGCATTATGGGGATAAAAAATTGGTAGATGCTCATCAAAGTCTTGGAATTCATCAGGTTGATCAACTGACAAGTATTTGTTTATTGATTTATTGTTGATAAGGACAGCAAGAAAATGGAAATTTTTCAAACAGCCTTCAAACTGATCTAGAAAAATCCAGTGCTGAGGAAGTTAGGTTGGGTAAGAACTGCTAGAGGGACACAGAAAAAAAGGTTTTAAGGCAGCAGACATATAAAACTTTAAGATCTACCGGGGGACAATCTAAGGGAAACAGAAAGTAAGGTGACCTGCTTTCAAATAGATGACAGTAACAGCATAATTCAAAATTATCCATGTGCGGAAGAAGGATAGCAGAAGAAGATTGTTAAAGACTAACTTGGCTAAATCATGAACTCCCCACTGGCTTTATGTAGGAAAGAAAATTAGTTAGTTTACTAAGAACAGCTATAAAAGAGTAACACTGATTTATAGAGAGGTACTTAGAAAACCAAGGCTCAAAATTAGATGCATTTAGCAAGAATCATTAAGGATGACAAGAAATACTTCAATAATTCCTTTAGCAGCAAAAGGAAAAACTTTGGTCCTCTTTATCAACAGAAGGGAGATTTCTCAGGAGATGATGTTAAGAAGGCCAGTTTCTTAATGTCTTTTGAAAGAGATAAATATAAACAAGGGGGTAGCAAAATTAATTCTAACAATAAAAGGAAGAGATATCTCCCAGCTTGGGAAAGAACTTTGCATTTTGCACTTCGATAATAAAATGTTTTCACATCAGCCCAATATCACTTCAAGATATGATGTTTAAAAACTCCTTGAATGAACCTCAGAACCAGCAGTAGCTTTCCTTTGGGAGCTCGTGGAAGATGACTAAAGTTGAAAGAAGACACAGATTTGTCCATCTTTAAAAGAGTCCAAGGAGGAGAAGGAGAAAAGAATTATTAATTTGGGCAGTTTGGTTCCTACATACATGTCTGAAACACACAATCTATTTGTAAACACTTGTGATTTGAAGAGAAGGTAAGTAGCTGCCAATCAGGTCAAACAAGTCTGATTTTCTTCTATGCTAGGAAGATAAGGTATTGTACACAGGGCAGAAGGAGTGAGTGATCTCTATCTTGGATTTATCAAAGCTTTTGCCATAGTCTTATATGCCCCGCTCACTTGTAAGCTAGAGAAATGGTCTTGGGAGAGCTCCTAAGGGGTGACTGCAAAGATCAGAACATTAAAATGGAGAATTAATCAATGAATACTGTATGTGCATATTGGTTAATTTGTCATACCTTCAACATCTGTATTTTTCCTGAAGGAGGAAACCAACACAAATACATTTGTATACATATCCAATAACATTGCTTGCTATTTCCTTCCCTCCCCTTTCATCTTTGTGATTGCAGAATCTGAGTAGAACACCCCTAGAGTCATAAGGTTACACTGCGTCCTGGCCATACTCCTGATTTCAGGTTTCTGTTCAAAGTGTTGTAATGCATAAAAGAGTGGTGTTCCAAAGAAAATCTGTGTAAGGCATGCCCAAACAGAACTACAGTAATGTGTGGATACTTGTGAAATGCAAGCTTCATTGGTAACTTCAAGGTTTACCTTTTGCATCCCAGAATTTTGACTTGTCATGTTTATAGTCACCTGCGCTATAGTCACTTGAAATTACCATTTTTATGTTACAGTTATTTGATATATTTATTCAGTATTTTAACAGACCTTGAATATGTAATAATAATAAAACGTGAAATAAACAGACTTACTGCAAATCAGAAAGAAAAGAGAAAATGGCCTTTGCACAGTGAAATGGTACCTCTCTGGTAGAATGCCTTACGCAGTATTGGTGTGTACATTAGGTATGTACATACATATAACTTTCATCTTTCAATATTTACTTCATTTTTTATGATTACTTCTTTTTTTTTTTTTTGAGATTATTTTACACTTAGATAGCTCTCACTAGCTTAACCTTCCTGACGTGTTAAGGGTACAAAAATATGTCTTCAGCACTTCACAGGAAGTTTTTTGTGATTGGAAAGGTGCTATACTCTTCCTCCTGTTTTGCCATCCCTTCTCCTCCTCCATCACTTTGTCAGGAGTCTTGTTTAGCAGCTCTTGCCTGGTTTCTAATTGTGGCTTACCACAGCAAACACATAACCTTGTGTGTCTTTCCTCTGTGGTTTCATATCTTACTGGGAATCATGCACCATTCATTACAGTACCCATCCCTCAAAAAATCTGTAATTTGCCAAGAAACATCTTTTGTATCACTCTTTAGATACACTTGGTCCTTTCTCTTCTGTCAAGATTCTGTCTTTATCTTTTGATCTGTTGGTTGAAATAGTTGACAGCAACCAAGCAATAAATGAACCTATTTACAAAGAGGTCCCAGAAAGCCTTTTCTTCTGTTTATGTCACTGTGTTTGCCATAGAACACAGGACTGGGAAACAAATTTGTCAACAGCCTTGAGGAATTTCTTACCTTCAGCTCAATAAAAAGGTAATAAATATTAACCCATGGGTCTATGGGGCTTTTTTTGTGTTTTGCTTGTTTGTTTGTTTGCTTTTTTTTTAAACACTTTAACATAGAGTCCTTAATATACAGCTTAGTTTTCTTTTAGCAGTTGGAAGAAATTATTGATTTGACAGAATCAAAAGAACCACTGACTCTGAAGTAAAGGTCACTGTTTTACTTTAAGAAGTTACCAAGAATAATGCAGCAAGAAACAGAGCTCTCAAAATGGGTCTTGCAAAATCTGATGACAAATGAGAACTTGGTAGGGTGAAATACTTGTGACTGATTGATTTATGATGTTTTTGTTTTCTTTCTGCTCTCCACCTTTCATGAAAATATAGAGCAATTATCCTGAAGCACTTAAAAATTACCTTTCTGTGAAATGAATGCAAAACTATGTTATGCCTATGCTTCACATGTGGATGGGAAAGGACACTAGGGAATTTTTCGTGGTCAAAGTGAGTATAACAACTGCAATTGACAGCAAATGTTTGCTGACTAATAATGTAGGCTAGAGGAGGTGTGACACCCTACCTATGCTCTATATGCAATGCTGTTTAAAAAAACAAAACAAAACTTAGCAACGAACTCCATCAAATTCTCTATCTGCTCTAATACCTCAACCTCAGCAGCCTTGGTAATTCAAAGAGAAAACACTTGTAAGGGAGATAAATATCCTTTCGTCTTTCTATTTAATTCTATTCTGATTGTGTTATAAACTTAGGTCATAGTCAGACTTGTGTTGTGTAGAAAATACTAGGTGACATGAGCATGAATGTTCTCAATACGATACTTGACCTATGAGGCCATGGAAAGATCCATGTAGCCTGTACTTCTTTCTCTTTCCTCAGGATTTTCATAATTACTCAGGGAAGGGAGAATTGTTCAAAAAGTCTCTCTGCTCTGTTTCCTAAGGTCTCATGGTGCCTTGTGGTGTGGAAGCATCATGGGTGTTTTGTGGCCAAAAAAGGCCAGGTATCTTGCCTTTTGAGACCAAAAAGACAGGCAAATTTACTGTCACATGTTGAGTACAAGGTAAAGATGAATGGGAGGCCCAGGTGGTCCTCTAAGAATGAGGATATGGTATGGGGAAGACATTCCTACATAAAATATGAGTGATTTTAGACTCAATTGTGCTTAAACCCAGCTGAGGCTGCTGGTGGCTAGTACATGCTCTGGAGTCCATCCTGTAGAAGCTTCTGCCAGCTGATGCTGCATTTCAGGCCATGCAAGCCCAGATCACAGATCCTTTTTGGGAAAATGAGGAAACAACTGTACAGAATAAAACCTGCTGTCTTTTTTATATGTTATTTATAATGGTAATTTCTGTAAAATTCAGCAGTCAGAACTAAAACACTGCCAGATTTATGGTTTGGTCACATTCACTTAGATGGTTGTGCCAGGTTATTCTGTTAAACTTCTAAATTACATGATTGCATGCTAATTCTTCCATAGGACCCATACTCCCTTCTGTGCACAGCGGGATATGTGGAAGGTTGGTTGACAGCAGCATTTGAACTTAGTTACTTCTATTTTAAGAAACAGAAAAATAAAGTACAAGTATTTTAAACATTATATTAACTGCTAGTCAATGTTAACTTTTTAATAATGGCGATACATGCAGTAGAGTTAGACACCACTAAATTAAACTGCATCAGTGTGTAGAACTAGGTATTTAATTTGAATTTAATAGTACAGTAATCACTTGCAAAATAAATCAGTTAGGAACGTATATATTATAGATATATATTAACCATTGCATGAGAAGTAAATGTCTTATAACTGTTTAATGTGTTTAATATTTATGTATCATTAACATACTGTGATTAACATACTATTAAATCCTAAAGGATAACAAATTGGATTAGTTAAGCTGCACTTCCTTTCTTCCCCTTCATTACTGCAGCCCTACACTGTAACTGGTTAGCATTCATGATTTTTACAATATATGTTGCTAGCTTTTTTTCTCATACAATATCTTTGTGCTGTTTCTCTCCATGTGGCCTTGATCTTCACTCCATATACATGCTTAGGCTGCAAAAAGTGGTTTTGCAAATGCCCGTTAAGTGTTGCGTGCATGTGCAAACTCTTACCTGCTGATTACTGAATGTATGCATTGCACATTTACAGTTTTATATCGGACTTTCCAGTAAATTTGAGTTACTGACTTCACAGGTTTGACCAGGATTGCTAATTGGGGTATGTCCCCTTGGTAAGTAAGTAGCTCAAATTACAATAGGGGATAAAAAGGAGAAAGAAAGGTGGACATTAACCAGTAAGGCTGTATTTGTTAGGTCAGTAGGATCTCAGAGCCTTTTTACTCCTCAAGAGGTAAGAGCCTGCTGACAGACGCTAATTGGCTTTATCTTATTTCAGTTAAAAGGTAACATACCCAGTCCTTACTGACTCAGGAGCTCGGGGGGCTGGGACCCCGAAGTGGCTTTCTTGACTGGCTCTGTCAGGCTGAGGCACAGCTCTACGAGCGCTGTGGCCCTGTTGAAGGGAAAGGTAGAGCAGGAGACATGCCAGTCACGTCTTCTCTGACACCTCCAGGTCAGCATGGGGCCTCTGCTCCCTTGTGCTTCTCACTTGTGCTTCCCACTAATACCCTGGAAGTGGCAGTGGAGGTAAGCGGGACACCTTTGAGAGCAGTGATGACAGTCACAGCGGCCCTGAGGAATAGGCCATATGCTTTGCTGGTGGGCTACTGGCACTGTGTGACTTATGGGGCTGTGAAAGTGGCTGGCTTAGATTGTTCTAACGTATGTGAAAATATAGACCATCAGATAGTGTGGTGAGAGCCTTTCCCTGTGCTGTGTAGCTGCTTTGCTCTGAAGACAGTGGCTTATTTGTAGACAGACCCCAGATTAGAAAAAGATGTAATTAGGAGGATGGGAAGACAGCGATGACTGATGCCTGAAGAAATTGCCTATGCCAGATGGCAATCTCGGAGCTGAACAGAAGTGTGGAGATGAAGCCTTCAGTTACTGTAAAGAAGGAAACTAGAGAGTGAGGAGGAGGTTAGTGAAAGCTTCCTCCCAGGCAGAGCGGGAGTTGTGATTAGTTGTTCCTGGGTGCCCGTGGCTGCTCTGTCGCTGTGTCCCAGGGATGCGGTGATGGGGCATTGCGTATCGCCCCACCTGGGACTCTGCTTCGGACCTGTGTTGCAATGTATAATACACCTGCATGGCATGCAGTCTTGTCCCTTCCATTATTGCCACCTTTGCAGATTTTTGATGTTTAGTTTATTTTTCCTGCCCTCTATTATCCCTGACACATGAATAGATAATTTTGTTTCCTTAACTACTGTCAGCAGTGGGTGATCTACAATTTTATTTCCTCTCTGCCTTTAATTCTGTCATCATCCAGCTACAAGAAATCTATATCCTTTACCTCTCTTTCTTTACATTCTTATATGAAAATAAGTAGATCATAGCAGATTTGTAAAATTACATAGCATACATATTTAACTTTTCTGTATTTGGGATGACCAGCCAATAAAATGGACTAGTGATAATGTTCTGCAGTAGTAGAAGAAGAAATGGTGATATCATACTAACTTATATTTAAAAATTGATAAAAGAAGGCATGGCCCTTTAGGGTGAAATGTAAACTTTGAGCTATGGCTAAACGAAAATCAAGCACCTAATTTTTTAGTTTAATTTTACCAACAACAAAGTTTTTATGTTCTTTTAAAACAGGGTACTCTGACATGAAGAATAAACTGCACAAACAGGCTTTTATTAACTCAGCATAGGGTTGGCTTTGCTCTTGTCTCTTTGATTTCTGAAATTGTTCGCCATCAGTTTGTCTTATCCTAGGACATTTTTCTGTTTTATAGGAGTGAATGTTTTTGTTGTCTCTTAGGATCAGAAATTTCTATATGCTGGACTATAACTGCCGACAGAATTAATGCGGTTAAGATGTAGAACTTACTTTTAATTTCTGTGGAGACAAAGATAGAGCTTCAGCCAGTTTTATAGTATATTGCAGGTTTTGTAATAAAACAATAACAGAAGAAGAACTGCAACCAGAAATGGCGTATGGCATAATGAATAAAGTTGACTCAAATCTGACTTACCTTCATGTCAGAATCTTAGGTCATTCCTTTTAGCACATAGGTGAGAGCAATATTTACAGAGGCGGAGGAATGACATCTGTTTTATAGATGCTGAAATAAATATGCCACAGAGGATTAAGACATTCTTTGCCCAAGGTCATGAAATAATTTAGTCAAAGAAGTTGTGAGTAAATATGATATCTACTACTCATGTCTTGAAATGTGACAAACCATTCCCTATTTTTTACATTCATTATTACTAGGCCTTTCTCCTGTCACTTCAAATACTTTCTCTATCCTTCAGCTTTTTTTCCTTTAGGCTATTTATCATATGACAGTTTTATGTCCGCTTTATTCCATATACATTTGTTACTGTGGTGTCTGAACATCAAATATACGGATAAATACAGTTGGTCCAGAAAAACACAAAGAGGAAAAAATACCCATCTTTTTGAAATTCTAGGAATTTAATAAAGTTAATTAAGATCAATTTTGAAAAGAAAGAAATTATTAATATTCTTTAAGAAAACCAAAATATACTCTCAAGAATTCTTTGCTGTCACTTTTAAAAATTTGTATAATAAACTATAAGTAAAAATATTAAAATTAACCTTCCTGTTTAGAAATTAGAAATTGGTTCTCTCATAAAACCTTCAGATTTTAAGAGCTCAGCAATCTCAGATGAAAAAAATGCTGGGGAATTTGCCATAGGTAAACTATCATTCTCCTTGCCTCTTCCATCAGGTTGTGTTGCCATGCTAATTTATAGCAATAGTGCTAAAGCATGGAAGAAAGAAACCTGTCCTTCAGGAGGTTAAAGGTTGTTGAACCCTTGATATATAACTAGTAGTAACAAGTTCCTGTAAAGTGGGCTGCTCTTCCTGCTGTATCACTGTCTTTTTTTTTTTTCTTTCACTTTCTTGAATAGATTATGATCTTTGAGAGTCTGAGAGAAATAAATTTGTCTTGTTTTGTACTCTGTTATAAAGTGTTTTGTTGTATCAATTTCTCCTTTGTTACGCTGGCTGCACCGACGATCCTATTTTTACTTTGTGACTTGTCTCTACCTGCATTTTATTATTGTTGACTGGGTATTTTTGGGAAATCTGTTGAAGTCTTTGTATTTGTCCTTGTACTGGGATAGTTTTCTGGGACAAGATCACTGTTTGCATATGACATACAGTTTTTGCTCAGCAGCATCTTTTGATGGCATGGCCATGCAGAGACCATGAATTTTATGCTTTGCAAAGGTTGGATATTGTTTTATTTTCAAGTTAGGTTTGCAATGCAGAAAATTAAAATCTTTATTAATACATTGTCTGATGTGTCTTTGTGTATTTTTTTTTTTTTTAATTCATAAGTTTGGTAAGCAACTGTGTTCTTTTTCTGTACTGAAATGTTAAAGATTTATTTTTCTAATTTTGATACCAGTTTTCTGCTATTTTATCCATGTGGGACAAATCTTTCAGACTTGGCAATTTTTATTTATTTAATGATTAGTCTACAAACTAAGGTAAAATGAAAGAGTTTAATGCTGTCAGGAACGCCCTTGAAATTTAAGTTCACATGTTGCATTTAAAACAATATACAAATTGAGTTTTCAATTTGTACTGCATGCCTGTACTGCATTGTGTCATGTCTCAAGTGCCTGTAACATCTTCCAAATGAGATGATCGTGGTTACATTTTCAGCATCGAGAAGGTTTACTAGGTTAGGTTTGTGGGTTTTTTTTTTGTTTTGACTTGTTCATACTTTCAGAGACAGATAGATGCTCTCAGGCAAGTATGCCAGTTAGGCCAGTGTCTTCACTTTCTGTATGCTTTTCTGTAATTTGTTCTGCAGTACTTAATTCCAAATTAATGTAACAAGGTGCTCTAGAGAAACCGACTAAGAGTCTTCCAGGGCAAGCACTCAAGGATGAGCTGCAGAGGATATGGTGTATGTTCCTAAAGAGGTCAAAGCACTGCTGATACACTGAGGAGCGCTCTGCTTACCATTGCTTTCCTTTGGAGATTTACAAGCTGAAAAGAAATTAATAGGAAGGAGTGGATGTTGCTGAAAGGTAGTGATTAGTAGTTAGTCCCTTAAGAAACCGCAACATGATGGCTATATGGGTCTAATTTTCCCCTTTGTGCACACACAAAACTCCCACTTCCATTAATGAGAATTACATGCAAGTGTCAAGGGAAGAACAAACCCTGTCTGTAAACCATTGGAATGAGCCTCCTTATTTCTATGCAGGAGTAGAGAGGGTGAGACTAACTCTCTGCTTTACTGGGGATAGTTTTGCTAAACTACAAATCACCGTTGGCAATACATCAGTCCATTTTATAGCAAAATGTTACAAGCTCTTGTACAGGTTTAGGCCTCTCCTTGCCGTGAAATTCCTAGCCAAATGTAAGGGAACAAACTGTCTCCCAGATCTTGGAAAAAGGAGGGTACTTTTCTTTCCAAAACGTTCACTTTCATATCCCCTCAGTCAGGGTATTGATCGCATATTGCAGTGATTACTTTCTATCTCATCTTGTGTGGGCAGTAAGCTGTATGTCACCTCTAGGCTGAAGTGCCAACACACTCATCAGCTCTGTTGTATCATTAGAACAGCTGTGTGACAGTGACAAAATAATATAGTTTGTGCTGTAAACCCATATAATCAAAGAAGAAGTTGGGAGGTTTGACACAAACCCAAGTATTTTAAGCCTTTTCCAGCAAAATGCATTACATTCTTTACGCACTGTAGGGAGAGTTCTAGTGATCTTATGGTGACAAAACACCTGCGAGCTTGTAAATGAAAGTGGGAATTTAGCAAGACCGGCAAGGTTATAGTGTTGCTTGTGACACTGAGTGGCTTCTCACAGCTTGATAACTACCAAGCAATGAGAGGAGTCTGCATTTTGGCAAAGGGTGCTTCTCTTTCATGGTATTTTTTTGAAAGTAGATGAGGAAGGGAAATGTAAGGGAGGAAAAAATATTTTGGTTGTTATGCTTTAACCCCAGCCAGCAGCTAAGCACCACGCAGCTGCTCACTCACCCAGTGGGATGGGGGAGAGAATCAGGAAAAGAAGTAAAACTCATGGGTTGAAATAAGAACGGTTTAATAGAACAGAAAGGAAGAAACTAATAATGATAACACTAATAAAATGACAATAGTAATAATAAAAGGATTGGAATGTACAAATGATGCACAATGCAACTGCTCACCACCCACCAACTGATGCCCAGTTAGTTCCCCAGCAGCGATATCCCCCCAGGCCAACTTCTCCCAGTTTATATACTGGGCATGATGTGACATGGTATGGAATACCCCTTTGGCCATTTTGGGTCTGCTGTCCTGGCTGTGTCCCCTCCCAACTTCTTGTGCCCCTCCAGCCTTCTCGCTGGCTGGGCATGAGAAGCTGAAAAATCCTTGACTCAGTCTAAACATTAGTTAGCAACAACTGAAAACATCAGTGTGTTATCAACATTCTTCTCATACTGAACCCAAAACATAGCACTATAGCAGCTACTACGAAGACAATTAACTCTGTCGCAGCTGAAACCAGGACTGTTGTGCTTGCTGGTAGATCCAAATGATTAGCAACCTGATGTTGATCTCTTAGTTGCAGCTCCTGTGGGTAGCAACAGTGTGTGGGAGGTGAGCTTGTAGCACCAGAAATGAGCAAAAGTGCCTGTTTGCGGCTTTATTGATTAGAAGGAAAGTTCAGTTACAGCTGGGTAAGTTGCATTCTTGTGTGCTTCTTTTGGTGAAGTCAAGGAACATATTTATGTTCTGAAAAGTAATTTAATGTTTATAAGAGATGCAGGGGTTGAGTGGCAGCATACTTTATGGCCTTCTTTTAATCTGTTTTCAGAGAGGATTACTTCTTCTATCGTCTGTTAAGTTTTCCTTGTAGTTAGAAGCTCTCAAAGATGTACATGTATTTGGGACTCAAAACATCAGAAGTCATAGTAGAATCTTGAATAAATGTATCTACAACTACTAATTTGAGAAGTATTTGTATCGAAGCAACAAAATTTCTTCCTTTTATTCTCTTTGGTGCTTGAAATCTTGCTTGGTGGTAATTGTCTCCAAAGAGAATAGCCATATTTTTCTATAAAATAACTGAAGAGCTAAACAATACCAAGGATAGCACACCTCTTTCACCTTTCTCAGCTGCTTGTCTTTGGCTTAAATTACAGGGATTAGTTTAACACTTAAAATTGTATTTGCAGAGAAAATGGGAGTCCTGTAAACAAAATGACTGTGAAATGCACTCCTTCCAGTTTTCTTTCTCCTCCATACCTCTCCTGCCATGTCAAGTAGCCTTAAGCTTTGAACTGCGGTGGTGGAAAAATGCTGTAACAAAGATATTTTGCACCACAAGACACTGCCTATCTTTGCAGTTAACATGAAAGCTCTCCATGGCATGACATTAAAATTTTTATGTTGACTGCTTTTTGATGTACATTTACGTAACTTAGAAAATAAAGATGTGGGGATTATAGTTGCAAAGACTGACAGGACTGCTATTCTGTGGTTCACTCATGAGGGATGCATTACTAGAAGTTGGTTTTAGTATAATTGTGCTGTATGGTATCTGCCACAACTGCAGAATCGCTAAGTTCTTCCAAAAAATGAGGCATTTAGTTTTAAGTGAATCAATAAATACTCAGGCAAATGTAACAGGTGATGTGCCTTCGACAACACATTGGTTGTTAAGTTATACTTTCTAACTCTCTCGCTCTCTTAGTCTTTAAGCACAGTAGTTTTGCCCAGTGATGCTGTTCTGGGCCAGTTCTGTTCTGGGATGGGAGACCTTTAGGGACATACCTTTGTCCTGGAGGGGAGTCTAATGATTATGCACCATTGTGTGGACTTGTATTGTTCCAGTTCTTTAACTTTTCTCTGGCAGTGCTCTTTTCTGGGTAGTAAAGAAAATAGATACTACAGCTACTTTACGGTATTAAAAAAATCTCGTAACACATAGTGAGAGCACTGGTGGTTGCCACTTACTTTTAGTGCAGTTTCCCCATTTGCAAGGCTATTTCATCATCTTTCAGTGGTTTCATTATAAGGAATGAGTTAGAATACAATTATCTGAGTTTTGTTTTAATGATTATGATAGGCCTTGTCATTTCATGTTCTTAAATTGCTGTAATTAAATAGTTTATCTGCACCTCAGAACTGGCTGATAACCAGGGACTAGCGGTGTGATTGCTAGTCTTTACGTGTCGGTGGTGCGAAAGCATTTTGAGGTGCTGGTGCCCTTGTATTGTCCACAGTTTAGTATAGATGCTGGCTAATTCTTGTGCTATGGAGAAAAATCTTACATTCAGCTAAGAAAACAGAACTTGTTAAATTCTCTGCTGTTATAATTTCCCCGCTGGCCTGAGAGACAAGAGTTTTGAAGAGTTACAAGCCTATTCCTCAGTTATTTTGCAACATGGGTTTATATGCAGTTGGTTGTATTTCAGTGTCACTCTTTGCTAAAAATCCACAGAGAAAGGAAAAGAATAGAATGAAGTAATTGTTCTGTCAAGGCTAATAATCTTCATTAAAATCGAATCTGTTTAGTGGCTATTTTTCAGGTTTTTAAAAGGATGTTAGAAATCAGATTATCAATAGTGTGTTATACAACTAATGCTGTCAGTTCATCTTTTCATAGAAAATTATGTAGCAGTCTGGCTATTTCTCCATCTTTTTACTGACTAGTGCTATTTTTCAATGGAAAGGCAAATAATTTGCAGAAATTGCAGTTCCATGCATTGCCTTGAAATCACTGTTTTTAGGTTGATCAGCTGCATTTCTTTATTTGGTCTGATTAATATGTGGTTTGATGGTGAGAATTTTCAAATGCTTTGTTGCCCTAATTTTGATTTATTTATTCTGAAAGAAGAAACCATGCAGTCAACCTTGAGACGATGTAACATAAGATGAAAACTATATTATGTTCATCCCAACCAAACTAATCTTTGGAAGCATTCATCTGATTCCTTTTGTCACACTTGACCCTCCTTCATATGGTTGATACATGGAAAGTCGCAGAGAGAAAATCTTAATAAAGCAGTACAAGCAGATGAGTTTGCAGTGTGAAAGGAAATATCAGAATGTCAAATTCTGAACAAATTCCTTTATTTCAGGAATACTGAACAACACAGCTCACAATAGTTGAAAAGTCCCAGAGCTGTACACAGTAAACAGTCAACCTATGGATTGCAGATTAACCTAGTCCTGTTTTGATTTTTGTGTTGTGTAGCAAATATTTTGGAAAGGAAAACAGTGCCAGACTCTATTTCCTGTTTCTTTTAGCACCTGAAAGTGTTCAATAGCACAATTGGTTAGGACTGGCTTGTCAGAATCTGCCCATCAATTTTCTATGACTTTGTGTTTATTTGTAGTTTTTGTGTGTAACTTTCAAGTTCAAGAGACCTTTGTGTCCTCATGGAGCAAAAATCTATACAATAGAATTAGCTTGAACTGAGAAGAACTTGTGATTTTTACTGAGTTTTTCTATGAATATATAGATCACTTTCTAGCTTCCTGCCCAGCTTGGGAAATCTGTACAACAGTGGTTGATGTTCACCCAGTCAGCATCTGAGACTTGTCACGTTATTTAGGTAATATTGGCTCACTCTGTCTTTGGAACCATTCACCTTAGGCCTGGGATGAAAGAATAAGCAGTTAGAGTAGAGTATAGTAAAGTTATAGTAAAAAAGTATAGAAAATAAGGTTTCTTTAACTGAAAATGTAGCTCACCTAATGTAATGCAACCAAGTGCTACATGTTTAAATCAGTAGTGGCTTTGTATGTTATCTAGCCAGTGCCTTTACTGTTATTTGAATGGCAATCAAATTTCTTAGTTACTCTTGAGAATACCACCTCCCCTCTTCTGAAAACCCTCACTGTTCCTGCAAGTAACTAACAGTCTAGATTTGATACAGCAGCAGAAGTGTAATAAATAGGCCTAGGCCAGTCACAAAAACTGTATTGTAGGAATTTGACTTGGTAACATACCTGATTTTAAATAAAGAAGTGCATGTACTTTAACTACCTAAAGAACTAATAAACAAAATATTAACACAAAAATAATTGCACGTAGATCTCTGTTGTTGTATATTTATTGCTGTTGAGAGATACTCACCAGTTCTTCAGATATTGTGCTCTTCCATTTTTTTCAATTCCCTCCTGAAGGTAAAGTGTGCAGTTTCTGCAGCTTCATGTAGGTCATCTGTTGCAACAGAGAGATTAAACAATTGTTGGAAGTTACAGAAAGATTCAGCAACACAAGCACGACACTCCTCTAAGCTGTATTCATACTTAAGAATTAGCTATCCTGGCTGCAGTTTTTTCTAAGCCTCCTGGAAGTACACAGGTTGTCAGGATATCAGGGACTTTCACTTATAATTCCTCATTTAGGTGCAGGGATGTTCTGATTCCAGATTTTTTGCTGTCACTGTCTCTTTATAAAAAAAAAAAATATAAAAAGCAGACACAGGACTTTTCACAGGGACTTTCAGGGAAAGTTCCTATTCCAGTTTATTGCTTCTTCAGTGGAAGATTGTGATAAAAGTTGAAGAAAGAGTTTTGTTTTGGAGAAAGATAGAAATATGATTAAATAGATGTTTTGTTTGAACATGAATTCCCTCCTTTAAATTCAAATAAAAATGGGATTTCGGTCTTTAAAATAGGTTTGGATTGTCCAATAATTTTTAACTTGTTATTCTATTTTGTAAATATAGAACTTGGAGAATATATTTTGGTCAAATAGATGCGCATGCTCTGCAGAGATACTCTAACAGAATGACAGTGCAAGGCTGTACAGATGCTTGATTAACATTTAGCATCCTTTCTGCTAAGTGTTTTTTTCAGTAATTGAGGGTTTTATCACCATGTCTACAGCTCTCTTTGTTTATCAAACTCTTCTCAGATTCTTCCTCAATTCCAATGCCTCCCTCCCCCATTCTCTTCCAGCTCTGGGCTCTTTCCTGACACGCTCTTCCTTTCTCAGGATGCAGCTATTCAAAACACATAGCTATACCTATTTCCACTTGTGTGCAGCTCCCTCTGTCCAGGACAATGCCGTCTTATGTGTCTGTACAGTGCCATCGCTGTAATTGCACTCAATAATAATATAGCATCTTCCCTCCAATGATATTTCCTACACTGGAAAAATATGATAAGTGAATATTTGACCTTATCTCTTAGTGCAGGAATAAGAAGTGTTAAGATCTATTCACTGGTTTTCGGGCCACCTGTAAAAGATTTCTGTTCATTTAGATATATTTAATGTACTTTTGACCTATTAGGGCATCAAGAACTGCAGAGCTAATTAATTAGGAAATTATTTTTGTATGCATACAGGTGCACTCATTTAAATGTCACTGACTTAATTTAATAACATGCTGTGAGTTTGGACACGCTGCCAATTTGATAGAGTTGTTTGCTGCTTCTTTAATTTATACTTAGTACGTTTCTTTGCTTTTTTTGGAATCTCTGAAGAGTTCAGATGTTAAATAATTTTCTTCCCTTAGAAGAAAGTGGGTTTTTTTAAGTGGTGATTAAACATTTTAAAATAGTAACAATTGTTTCGAAAAAAATTCAGTTTCAATATTTGGACAAGAAGAAGAGAAAGAGAACTGCATCTTTCTCAGGACCAGTGCTTTAGAGAAAATGTTTGCTTTTTAGAATGTCTTAATAAAGATCGAATAGGTATTGGTAGGTGAGTTAACATTTCTTGGAAGCATCTATGTAGTTACTCATATATATATTTTCAAGGAATTTTTTTTCCCTATTTTTGACGGGGTAGCCATTCATTGTACTGATGGGAAAATAATATTGCAGTGTGTTACATATCTAGACAAGTCACCTAGAACCTGATCTTGAGGCAAAGCATTCCCTGCGATCCATTCCCTGTCCCAGCACAGTTCTCCAGGCCAGGCTTAGTCAAAACAAATGCCTGGCAAACCGCATAAAATAATGATTGCTGGAATGAATCCCATTGGGTGTGCTGCAGGGCACAAGGACCGGGAGGTTGTGTTTTATTCCTGTCCTGAAGAAATCAAACCTTACTCGTTGGAAGGAAAGAAGAATGATTTCTTGTTGTGTGTGCGTAAGATTGACATTACAAAATCGAAACCAGTTCTGAGATGAAATTTTAAGACACAAATGCAGTCGGTGTTCTTCATGTATATATTTTGTTGATTGATCGATATTGTTGGTAGCTTTCTTAGAAGTCAGTTCTGGAGGGCTTAGGGCTTTTAAATTGTTCAGAGGATTAATGCAATGCTCTTAATGTCTGAACTAAACACAGTTCAGTTAAGCCATTAATTTGCACAGAAAGATAAAGTGCTTCTCCTTCCAATCAAATTGCACTAAGCTGAATTTCTAGTTGTCTTTCTTAGCAAAGGATTTTATTGCCTACCATCTTCACAGAAAGCACAATCTCTATTACACTGCAATCTTCACTGTCTTAAGTTTCAAAACTTACACACTGTAAGAAGTATCAGCCAGTGCAATGACACTTATTCATACGAGGGAACGGTCCTTGACATTATCAGGGAAGAAAATCTGGGGTGTGGAGGGAAGAAAGTCTTGCCAAAGACCTTTCTCACATTAACAGAAAACCGAGCTTTTTCAAAAAATATTTTAACAATACTGTGCAAGAATCAAAGCACCTTTTTTCCTGTCTTGAAAGGTATTTAAAGTGCAAATCAGGATAAAATGTGTTCAGTTTTGTAGTTCAAATATACTATCTTTATAATGTCTTCCTGGAAGGAAGCCTTTCCATTTCTTCAGTATCTGCTTGGTCAAATCTATATCTGAAATATCTACCGAAAATATCTAGGAGCTATTCAATTAAGGCACAAATCCTCTCTCTTGTACAGAGCCTCGGTGTCTGAGAGGTGCTAATGCAACTCCAATGGGCCTGGCAGGAGGATGGCTGAAACTGGAAGATTTCTGCCTTGCTCTGGGCTGCAAAATGTCACTGCAGCTCTTCCCTCAACATTAACTTAGGATTCATAGCTTAAATATCTGCAACAGTGCCAATGCTCATCCTTCTAACTATCAGGGAAGAGCTACTTAAAGAAGTCACTAACCCAAAACTGTTCCTAGACAGACAGCTTGGTCCAATTTCCATTGGCATTTTCTACTGTGATAGTGCTTGTCAAGCTCAGAACCACTTTGTTTCTTCCCAATGATCCTTAGACTCTCTTAGCAGAACTTTTTTTTCAAGTTTCTCCTTTCCAGGGCTACTCAAGTTTGGAATTGTTTCCCTGATTCATTGATTGTTCTCTTTCCCCAGCTGTCATTTTTTTGCATTTATTTCGTGTCTCTCTGTTTGTTTACAAAATATTTTCCTACCTTCCTCACTCCTGTTTATTGCACATTCCCATTTACCAGTGAATGTCCTTAACCTTTTTTTCATCCAGTCTTATATCAGATATTAAGTGACAAGATCTAAACCAAGTTCTTTTATTTTCCCACATGCTTTTCTCCTTACAACTAGTTAATTTTTTTAACATATTTTAAAATGTTTTTCATGAATGTTTTTCATCAAATTTGAACACAAGTAAGAAAAGTCCCCCTCTCTTAAGAAGGTATTTATGTAAATGGGTAACTAAGCTCAGAGTCAAAATGCTTTCTGAACAAGGTCCTTTAACAAAAAGCAAAACTCTAGGAGAGAATTTATCAAGTTATTGCTGTCATATTAGACATATGCTTTGCATTCTTTTTATCTTAACATATGTCAGGTATTGCATGATACTGTCTTTATGACCACCTGCTACTTATCAATCTCAGTTTCATTATACTCTCAGCTGAAACTTTGCATTAGTACTTGTTCTGTTATTTTAACTACAATGACAGTACAGGTTACCTTTATGTCATATTTTGAATATTTACTCAACATTATTTTCTGCATTTTCTATTTAAATAATATTTTTTTAATTACTTAGGATAATAGCAGGAGTCACAAACACATGAAATTTCTTTTCTACATTCTGTAAAACCCTAGCACGTATATCCATTCAATTTATAAACACTAATATTTTCCAAGAACTTATCAGCTCTCCCTCAATGACTATTTCTAGACTGTTTTGTCATACAGCTAAGTTGCCATTTTTTGTTTATATCAGGTAATGGAAGGATATAAAATTATATGTGTTGTTATTTACTATGAAGTTTCACACAATTTAGTATGATTAAGCTCTGATAAACTTAAGGCATGAAAAATGAGTTTGCAGAATATTTGATTAAGTGACTTCATAGCTGATGATTACTATCATTCAATATTCATAGTAAGAGAAAATAGTATCCATGAAACTTTTGCTTTTCCACTTCCTTGCATTTTAGATTTACGTGTAACACTCTAATCTTTATTTTTGTTTTCCTTCCAACATAGACTTTGCGCTGTTGCAATAAAGAGGAGTATCATCTTAATGGGCCCACCTGCTGTCAACTTCATGTTTTGATACAGTTTATTTCAGTCTAGTCTTCATGTTGCTGCCAGGGCATGGTGTCCAAAGCTTCCTCCTCTGCTTGGGTAGTTTTTTCAATGTTGTCCAGGAGGCTATGAGGTTGGGCTGTGAATATTGTACTGAGTGAGGCATGCTGCTCTTAATCTCAGATGAGGTAACAAAAGGGGTTGATTTGGTTAAGTGGTCCTAATGGATTTTCTCTTCAAGAGGCTTCCATTTTTTATTATCCTATGTTCTCATAGTAAATAATAAGGATTTCTTAAAGGGTATAGAAAAACCTCAAATCGTCTAGAATGACCTAAGAAAGTTTAGGGGAAAAAAGCATTGTGAAAAAGTTTACTATGTATAGTCTGAGAGCTTGTTTCATATTAGCATTTGAAAAGATAAATGCCATTTGAAGACAGAATTGAGCAAAGTGAAATTCAAAATTAAAAAAAAGAGCATGAGAGTTTTGCATAGTGGAATAGGCTTCCAGCGGTGGTAACAGCCCCATTGCTTCTGTTGCTTTGAAATCAGAGAGGACACAACTGTCAAGTTTGTTACAAGAATTGGCTTACATTGGCTTTGTAATACATTGCCCACTCTGAAACATGTTTTCAGTCTGCTGCATTTTTTAATGTAGTTTTATATAAGGATGTGACTCACTTAAGATGATAAGCACTTGATAAATCTAATCTAATAAATATGTCTGTGGTGGCTGGTAGTCAAACTTGATGCTTTACAGTTCCATCATGTCAGACAGAGGGCAAAGCACTAAAGAAAATTCTGGTGTTCAAGTAAGTGATCTGTACTTCCTCAAAATTGATCTCTTCTAAATTACTTATTAATTGAGTGTCTGCTTAGTTTTGGAATATCTTGACTAATGTAATAAATAAAAGTCTCCGTTGCTGAGCTTTGGAGAATGTGGGGTTATATTTTTGCCCATACCTCTCATGGGTTATTCAAGGTTTTGGAGGAGAGTGCATCAGTTCTTATTGATCAAAGATTCTTCCAGGAAAACAAAGTGAAAGTTACCTTCATATAAGTAATAAGTGAAAGCTCAAAAATAATCTCTTGATGCACTTCAGCATATACTGCCCTATCACAAATGTTTTCCTTCACTGCTGAATTTTTTGATAACTCTGAGGCAACTCTCAACTGTTGTTATCTGGAGTCCTCAGATTTCCTTTACCCTTTTCAGGCTGGCTTGGTCCTCCCTCTGTATTTTAAATGCTATTTAAGTTCTCATGTTGTTATTGATTTCTTCTGGTTAATGGACTAATGCCATTAATGACTATTTAAACCTGTTAGCAATCTGCAATATTATTGACCATTCAGGAGTATTTTTAGGACCTCATGTCGATATTTGGGCTCATGCTTGAGTAGCTCCATTGCTTTTTTTTATCAAGGAAGAATTCCTGAGTATGGTATTAGGCAGGTTTATTATGCATGGGGAACTTGGTCCTCTCAAGTGCCACAGGCATATGCCATCACCCTTCTTGCTCAGATTCATTTGTGTTTGAGATCACTAGGGGCAGCCATGGAATATTTTGGACTGCATTGCCATAAGTAAGTAGATTATGTGCTCCTCCTCACTCTCTCCATGTCATGAGACTTGAAAGAGACTGTTTGTTACCCAGTGTGTGCCACAACTTTTACCTAATCATCCAGAGTTTTACAGTGAAGAAATAAATGTATTGGTGCTTTGTACTTCAAGAACGTTTAAAAGTTTAAAACTAAACTGTTTCCTGTAGTGATAGTTCTCAGGCAGTGGACTACACATGTTGTATTTTATACAAGAAAATTTGTTCAGAAGTCAGCTGCATAAATAGCTTTTAAAGTGAGACATTTCATGATCAAAACATTCTCTCTAAACATTGTGTTGCTGACTTCAGTATTTGAAGGTCTGTCTCCCAAGAACTATGCTTTGCTGATGGTCATCCTTAACAGTTACAGTGGAACACTATTTTTCCCTTTATGTTGGGAATTCAGTACTACATGAAACTAATTGAGTTGTTTCAGAAGAAGTAAAATGCCAAAATTTTGTTTCTATAATGCAACAGTGTCTGAATTCCTTGTGGTTCAAATTGGGCCACTTGGGCCATTGGTGATGACAGTTACTGAAAGAGAACACACACAGTATTTTTTTTTTTGCAGTGTTGGGCCTATAAATGCTTGTTCTGTGATTTCTGAAAAGCTCCAGGGTTATGGTTAGATTTCTCCCCTGATGAGCTTCTTGTAACACACCTTCATAACGATGCATCCCTAAAGGAAAGGTTATGTCCCTCTAACCATTGGGTAGTCTGATAACTGCTTGCTTTTCTTCAAAAACCCATCAGTGAATTTGTTGATAAGGTACCTGCCATTTGGCTAAAGTCAGTTGCTGTATGGGCGATTTCACGTGATACTCTGTGCAAGCTTCCCCTCAAAATTTTGCTCGTATGTCTCAGGCTTGCCTGCAATGCTGGCAGCTATTCTGCATGAGACCAAGTCTTCAGCAGAAACTGTGAATGGTGTCACATCAGGCGATGGTGTTGTAAAATGCCGTCCCTTCATTCAGTCATTTCAGAGTGTGGATTTGTTCCCTAGGGAGTGAAAAGTCCTCGGCATCTCACTACACCAACTAAGATACTAAATGAGTCCATGTAGTTGTACAGTGAAACTCTACTGGTCTGTTTTTGAAGAGACTTGTAGTTTGAAAGCCTCACCTCTGGCTAGTCTACCATTCTGTCTTTTGGAGCATTCAAAACAAATGAGAAATAACTTCAAAAGGGTAAATGCTAATAATGAGTCTCTTTAATTGAATAGCCTCTGATGTCAGAAAATTACAAAATTGGTTTAGTTCTTTGCATAGGCAGGGTACTTTCTTTGTCAGTCATGAGCTTCTGTCCAAGGGCGAGCTCTATGAACATTTAGAGAAAGATTTCATAAGCATTTCATGCTTACCACAACTCATTTTAATTATCTTGTTTTAAAGAAATAGTTTAGCTTGCAATAAATGCCATGCCGTATGTGAATACTAATGTTTTATAATTTAGTTCTTAAAATGTAGTACAGAATACAGATAAGATGTAATAGACTGAGGGCTTGAGAAGCCTAATTCCTGTTCTAAAATAACTTCATCCCCTTTTCTGTTTTCCCCTTCTCCTGGTCCCCTTCTTCTACCTCAAAAAACCAAGCAAAAGAAACTACCACCTTTATCTGGAAGAAGTTCATTCACCTGCCATAGAATGGAAAGAGATTCCTTTCAAAGTCTGGGGGAGATACTGGTCCATGTTATAATTACCTTTTTGTTGTATTACAAATAATACCAATGTGATATTGCTAAAAGTCATGTACCAATATGCAGGTACACTGTTAGCATGCAGTAAACTCTGGAGAGCTGACCAGATTCTCTGGTGTGTTTCCTTTATTGAAGAGGTGTTCCATTATATGGTGCATTTTTATTTTATTTATTTAAAAGAAATCCTAACCACTAATTATTGTAAGCCATTTAATATATACCATGTGTTTAACACAGGCTGTGACTCTCCCTTGCTTTTGTGAGCTCTGTGCTAATGCAATGCTATTTCTGACTCCGGTTGACACGCAGTTCTATAAATGGAGATAATTTGTTTTGCCTATTGAGACACTAAGTTGTCTGAGCTAGGACTGTTTCCTACTATAAACAGTACTTAAAATGAGGTGACTGTAACCTCAGCTAGTGTTTTTTGGTACTGTTGCATTCTAATGCATGTAATATACATCAACTGCCAAAAAATGAAGGATTTTCTTTTGCTTTAAGGTCCCTTGCTGTCTAGTTTTCTCTCCTCTGTCTTTGTATATTCCCAAGCCATTTGTGATTTCACCTCCTCTCTTCATATGATTTTGAAAGTTCAGACCTAATATATTCAGTAGTAAAAAGCCCAAGGCACCAGTGTTGCATAGGCAATCAAATATTCATGCTCTTTTCAAATATTTATTTGTATAGTGTTAATAAATTAGAAGACAGGAATGTGACCTTTTCTTCCCTGTGAGTGAGGGCAGCTATCTGACATACCAACACCTATAATAGGTCTTAAAAGTTAATTACATGGATCTAATACTTAGTTATCTGTTGTTAATTTCTTTCTTGGTGGTCATTCTAGTAGAGGGCTCTGAGATTTTTAAATAAGACTTCCACATATTAGGGTTTCTCTTATGTGTGAGGATTTTGATAATTTGAGTTTTAGGTGAGCGTCTAACTTTTTGACAATGCACTACAAGCTTTAAAATGCAGGAATTACATTTTTGTATTTTCATGTGTATTTTCATCTTGGATCTTGTCAAAAGATACTTTTTCATGTTTAAATCTGTACTGTTAAGATGCTGTTGTTGCATACTTGACTTGTGAAGGCAGAGATTGATTTCATAATTTAGGGTTGCTTGTAGGATTGTAAGGAGAAATCCAGCAACTCATGGGCATATGCAGCTGTGTAGTAAAGTTTGGATGTGTAATATTTATCCTGGCTCACAGAGCAACAGGAGAATTTTCTTTTTGAATCTGTAAAGTAAGTATTGCCAGCTGGAGCTATTTAGGTGAGTACAGACCTTGGGGATTTAAGTTGGAGATTCATTCATGAGGGAAAGGCAGGATGCTGGGTTGAAATCTGTCATGGTCAGAGATATTGAATAAGTCTATGCTTCGTGCTGAACATAAAGCACAACAAGGTTAGTTCTGGTTCTCCATGGAGTATTTGTATGCTATCGTAGTTCAAATGCTACTTGCACAGAGATTATTCCAAAAGCAATTGAAGTTGATGGAAAGACACTGTATTTCAAACTGTTTTGCCAAAGAACTTCAGTAAATTAAAAATATGAACGAAATCATAATAAGCGTAAGTGTAATGGAAAAAAGCAAACACCCGTCCCCCTGTACCCCCCCCAACCCCACCCTATTGAGTCTTCCTAGTTACCCAAAGAGTTTGTTACGTAAGCAATTTGTAGTACTTGTAAGTTTAATGAAATGTGGCTGTAGAAATTAACTCCATTCCTGCATTCACATTATTTGCTTATTTCTTAAGCTTATTATGCTCAGTTGTTTCTTGTATTTATGTTCCTCTTCCAAATAAGAAAAGTGGGAATTTGAGTTTGAGTCTCCTAGGAGCTGTGGCTGTGCACATGAATGTCTTCCTTAGGATACAATATAACCTTCAAGACCTTCATTTGTTTTCAAATTATTATTTTTTATTTCATGAAGGGCTTCAGTTTAATGGGGCCTTATTGGATATTCTGGAAATTACAGAATTATGCAAGAAGGAGCATGTATTCAGTGATCTTCCAGGGCTTTTTCTAAACCTAGTAAGTGTATACAGCCATAAATAGTAATTGTTCTAACAATGTATTCATTATTTAGTTGCCAAGTCTAAAAAAGCTATATTCATCCAAAAAGTTAGAATATTTGCAGTTTTGTGAGTTGCTGGGAGGACAAAATTAGAGCTATACAGGGCATTAAGTTCTGTTCTCTCTTCCTTTTTGAACTCCTTTTCTCTGCAAAACTAAAATAGGGGCATACAAGGGGCAGAAAATGGAGTATGCAAACAATATTGCCTTCCTTCGTCCCCTTCCCTATTGATTTTGGGGAGAATTTTATCAGGTGTCAAGTTTTTGGAGTATGGTCTCAAATTTTGCAGAGGTGGTTTAGATGTACTGGCACCCTGGAGTGCCAAGCGAGATAGGTGGAGGCTGATGAGTATTCTTCCACTGAAAGTTTCGGTGGCATTGCTATTTTCTTGTAAAATATTCTGATTCAGTTAAATTAGCTTTGTCTTAGCAAAAAGCTTTCAGTTTTGGTCAGTTCCCTCTCCTCATCTCTTTGTTTGCCTGGTTTGTTTTCTGAGCACTGCTGTATTAGGCAAGTGTGCTTTCAAAGCAGCTTTTCACAATTGACTTACGCTTTCATTTTTTCATTGAATACTCCTTAGTATGGCTGAAACTTCAGGGTTATGTCAAGGCTCGTTCAGAGGCATAGCAGTGTTGGTGAACAAACCTTGGGGCAACCCTGCCAAATATGATTTGCGTTGCTGCAGTCTCTGTATATTTACAAAGTACTATTGTTTTGACAGTGTCTTAGAGGATATGTTTTTGTTGTAAGGATTATGACCAGGTAGTCCCAATTTACCTCCAGATGGTCATATGTCTGCCCTCCATATTCACTTTTTATTGACAACTACGTTTCCCTGTGTGCCTTCAGGTAAGGGATAAATGTCTCTGTGATGGAAGTGCAGTCTAACTTGTCAAAGGAACTATTTGTAGAGCAATATGCAACTCAGAGTAAGGTCATCAAAGTCCTTTTAAAAATTATTTGAGATATTTTCAGCACTTTAAATCTATCAAATGTATCTAACAAAGAATTTGCCTTTTGAATGTTGATAGTATATTCAAGCTGATTGAACATAAATAAAAATCTTTGGCTGTCATTTTTCCAGGCACCCTTGAAAAGGTTTTAGTGTAGCTTGATAGGAAAAAAATTCTTGGGCATGTGGGGTTTTTACTTGTTTGTTTGGTTTTTTTTTTTTTTTTTTTTTTTAAACAGTATTTTATTGTTTCATAACAATGCTGTGCCTTTTTTTTTTCCCCTTCCCTCAAGTGTGTCATTGGTATCTTATAAAATGAAGCATTGTATGCACACCAGAAAAATGCAAATTTATGCACAGTCACACTGCTTTAAAAACGAAAACTAACAATAGCTTTTCCTCAGTAGAGAGAATTCCCCATTCCTTCAGGATTGCTCAGGGGTGCTATTTTCCCATGTTCATGGCAAAAAATCAGACTTGCTAGCTGAATGGTGAAATCTTACCAACAAACAAATTTTTCACATAGCAGTGAAGTTCTTTCTGTGTGTCAGCTGCCAGCAGTTTCATGGGTCGTTACTCTTCATCTGTCCCTCATCTCATTTTATGAACATTGCTTTTTTTTTTAAAAAAAGAGATCAATGTTGCGTCTTCAATAAAAGATGGGTTTTAATGCGGTTTGGTGTATATTTCTTCTCCTGATTGGAACAGGCATCTGCTCTGTGTATATGTTGTTGTCCTGGAAAAGAGGTAAGCTCTGGTGGTAGTGCTGCTTTTCTGCTCGGACTCCGAACACCAGTCTCTTCCCTAGAGGCAAAGTGACCAGCAGTGCACCTCCAGAGAGAGCCCTACTTTCAGACAGAGAGTGCCTGCTCTCTGCACACAGCAGTGGTTCTGTTGTCATTTTACACACTTTCATACCTAAAGTAGTAGCTGACCTACTTTTTGGCTTTGATTTAAATCTATTCCTTTTCCCCACAACTCTTTTTCTTTTATCATTAGTTACTATAAGTTCATCTGGCAAATCACTGCACATGTAATTCCAACTCTTTCTCTTTCTTTGGATTGCATCTGTGTTGTGAATCTGGCAATTTGCACTGAAATCTAAGCTTTATTTTCAGCCATTATATTTTTTACTTTCCTTGCTCCTCCAGAATTGTTGAGAGGGAACAAACAAAAAACTGAACTAAAATTAACGGAATGTATCAGAAAACACTAAAGCTTTTAGAAAGAGTAAGTATAATTCAAGTTTATAGTGTTGATGTCTTGCATGTGTCCTCTGAAATGACATCCTTGCTTTTGTCTAGGATATGCTAAGATTAAGAAATAAGTTTAGAGAAAATGTAAGGTTCTGCAGGAAAATTCATGTTCCACTTTCAAGATGATTGTCCAAACCTTTATTCCTTTTTCTCAATGATTTTTTTGAAAGACAAGCCCACCCTTCAATATACTGGGTCTCAGTGATGAGATACAAACCCGGGAAATGGAAGATCCAGATCAAAAGGTGGATCTGATTTGTGTGTGTGTATGTGTCCTGAGAAGATGGAGGAGGATGTTGAGCTTCCTATGACCCAGCAAAGTGCTATAATCTTTATGGTTTTTGGAGAAAAGACATCTCTGTTTCTAGACATCTCATAAACCTTCCAAACCACCAAAGTATTTTTCAAGATGAAGGTATTGGATGAATTTCCCAATTTCACTTCCCCCCCTCCCCAGAAAATTATTCTAAAAAAACCTAAATACAGGGAAATGGCTCTTCCAACCTCCTAAATTTAATGTGTGTCATTCACAGGCATGTACATATACAAAACTACGTAGTTTCAGAAAACAAATAAATTCTGGTGAACAGCTTATAGCCACTAAATTGCAAACGTGTTATTTCCTAAGATTTCTGGTTTTGAATAGGGAAGGCTTTGTCATTGTTATATTTGTTCCTAAATTTTATGAGCAAGATTAACAAACTTAACATGGTAGAAATGCTGTTCTGTCATAGAAAGAAAACACAGTTTCTCTTTTTGTACTTAGTTGATTCAAACACCAAATCTATTTGTCCCTGAGAATCTTATATTTAAATTTGAGTTTTATGCTAATAAATAACATTTTGCTATATATTTTAATATACAGTAATGAAAATAATTCAGTTTCTTGTCACCACTGCGCAAGTTGCTCTTAGGAATTTCACTGTCATTTAATTTTCCTTAATGGTAATCTACCTAAAAAATAGTTACTGATAGTTATAGTAGTAGCAGAAGCTTTTCTACACTCAGTCCATGCTTATTTATTGTTGAAAAATACATTGTATGATGATGACAATAAGAAAAGAAATAGATACAAGATTGACAAATTATCCTGGGTTGTGTTTCTGGCCTTACTTAAAGAACGGAGAATTCACTCTCCCAGTTTGCCAGAGTACATGTGGAGTGCGAGGAGTGATGTGCTGTCTTTTATGCATAGTTCCTTTAGACTAAGCACATTCCCATGCCTCATATCAGCTGCATTGCAGTGATCTTGTCTAGCACCACACAACAAACTGTGTGCAAGGCTTAAATATCGTATCCTTAGAGGTGGAAGAGACTACTGAAACGTTGCAAATTGCAGACATAGTGAAGAGACTATGATTTATAGGTTTGTTCCTTCAGCAGAGAGACATGAATGCTTCATTTGACTGAGTTCTGTTTCAGATTATGCAAATTGTGAGGGAGATAGGTGGCTTAAGAGGCGAGGCATTGAGGTTTTTAATCTCCAGGTCTTCATTTCAGATTCTGCATGAGTCGGAATGATTGTGAAATCTTGCTAACAGATTGCTGTTTGGCTGGCAGTCCAGTTTGCTGTGTGGTTTTTGTTCATGTTACTGGCTTGCCTCTAATAATTAATATGCAGATTAGCAATCTGAGCAATGACAAAAGCCAGTGTAAATACGGAATCTACTTTTTCACACATAAAGATACCTTTCTAAGTTGACAGCAGTGCAAAAGTGGCACTGCAGGAAGCTTGTGCTTCTGCTGTCTTCTGAGAAAAAGAGTTTATTATCCAGAGTTGTTAGGCTGGAATCTTCTAATTTTTTTTTGCGATAAATTAACTACTGAAATCTTGACCATGTGAAATTGGATGTATTTATGTTAAAGTCTGTTAGTTTCTATTTTCTTCAGAAATTTAAAACCATTTGTCTTGACCCACTGCATTTGTCAAAGGGATACATGTCTGTATTCTTCTTCTCATAACTGAAGAATCTGTGAATTGACTTACAGCAAAGCCTACATAAAAAACCCTTTCATGGTGAGAATGGACCAACTCTGAATGCTCTGGCTCCCCCTGAAGTGACCATGTTTGGTTTTGTGTGTAGAAAAGATTAAAAGAAAGATGTTTCAGAGAGTGAGATGCTTCTTGCTAAAGACGTCCCTTTAGAAGTTTCCGTCATGGTAACGTGAGGTGTGGAGACGCAGCAAGTCCAGGCTGTACCAGATGGAACACTTCGCTAATTGGTTAATTCTGCTTTAGTGCCTGGCCACCACTTGGCACTGTGGCACAGAGAATTTTACATAGATCCAGCAGGGAAACTTTTGCTTTTTATTATGCTGAAATAAGGAGATGGCTTTGGTGAAATGAGCATTTTTAGTGAGATTTTCTTAAATTTTAGCATGTTCTAAGATCCCTCTCTTTAACCCTGCATGCGTATCACCTTTTTGAAGTTGAAATTAAAACTGAGCCTTTGTTTTTTTCAATAGGATCTAGTAGTCTTAAGGTCGTGGCTAGTGATTCTGAAAGTGAAAAACTGCATTTCAGTAAATATGCTAATAAAAGATTTTGCTTATGGCCCGTGATAACTACTGACAAATGCATCTGTGGACAGGATGAGTGCACTCGATTCTACTAATTCAATAAAGCAAGTACCTTTCTGGGTAGCGGGACAAATTTATTCTTGGAATTACTCCATGCACTTAAATGCACTTAGAGCTGAGCTGAATTTGGCCCCTAAGGTCCTATTTGGAGAACAATATTCATCATTTGTTCGGTTATGATCACAAAGTACATAGGCATACTTTTGTTTTTATTATTGTATTTAAAGACACCGAGAAGTTCATAGTAACATGGTAATTCCAAGCTCTGCAGATCCTACAGAGATCTTTCCCACTAGATAGTGGGAAAGAAGGGAGTATCCACCTTTTGCAGATGCAAACTTGCAGCACACAATTTATGATAGGGATGAGAGTTACTTAACTAGTTCTTTCTTTAACTTGGCCATTCCTTCTGAGCTTTGGGAATGTATGTTTTTGTTATTCAGAATGAAAACACAGGCTTCCCAAAGGCGTTATTAGGAATGACTTGGCACTGGGAATTAACAATTTTAAAAGAAAAATTCCTTGCAAGAGTAGTGTACTTCTCAGCTACTCAGTGCACTTATGATAGGCTCATAACCCTGTCTGTTATATTATACTTCAGTGAGTATTGCTAGAAAATAAAAATCATTAGAGAATTGAAAATGGAAGTGTATAGGAAGACGGGCCAGGTTCGCTTTGTCCGTAACATGTAGTTTGGGATTTGGATTGGATGAATCCTTCTATTTCAGTGCCATTTACAACACTGCATTCAACATTCACAGAATAATTGAATAGTTTGGGTTGGAAGGGACCTTTATAGCTCATCTAGTTCAAGCCCCCTGCAATGAGCAGGGACATCTTCAACTAGATCGGGTTGCTCAGAGCCCCGTCCAACCTGACCTGGAATGTTTCCAGAGATGGGGCATCTACCACCTCTCTGGGCAACCTGTTCCAGTGTTTCACCACCCTCATCGTAAAAAATGTCTTCCTTACATCTAGTCTGAATCTATCCTCTTTAAGATTAAAACCATTACCCCTTGTCCTATTGCAACAGGCCTTACTAAAAAGTCTGTCCCCATCTTTCTTATAAGCCCCCTCTAAGTATTGAAAGGCTGCAATAAGGTCTCCCCACAGCCTTCTTTTCTCCAGGGTGAACAACCCCAACTCTTTCAGGGTTTCCTCATATAAGAGCTGTTCCATCCTTCTGACCATCTTTGTGGCCCTCCCCTGGACCTGCTCCAACAGGTCCCTGTCCTTCTTATGTTGGGGGCCCCAGAGCTGGACACAGTACTCCAGGTGGGGTCTCGTGAGAGTGGAGTAGAGGGGCAGAATCCCCTCCCTTGACCTGCTGGCCACACTTCTTTTTGGATGCAGCCCAGGATACAGTTGGATATCTGGGCTGCGAGCACACATTGCTGGGTCATGTTCAGCTTTTCATCCACCAGTACCCCACAATACCTTTGTCTTCTGTACTTTAGCAATGAACAAACAGATATTGCAGATCTCTCTCTCCAGTGAGATTTGCTATGAGGAACACTAAAGGAAACTCTAAAAAAAACTCTCAGAGAACCTTTAGCATGCCCAAATATGTAGTATGTTGGGGATAGTTTTAAAAGGAATAGCATCAAATATCAGGTATTCATACAGTTTTTGTAGGCAAACATTTATTACATTTCACATTAGGTGCTTTTTTTCCTCTCAGGCATGTCGGTTGCCATACTAGTAGATGACTCCACCTACAGTGTATTTACATTTTCTAAAGGCATTCCCATTCTCAGTTTCTTGGAAATATTTTTCTGTTTTGATGGTGGTGGGAGGAAGCAAAGAACCTCTAGTCCTGTGGTGAAGTCAGTTTAAAGTTTTAAATAGCAAATTCAAATCACAAATGAGACACTTAAAGCAAACTTTCAATTCAACAAGAACTACTTTCTGCAGGAAGATATACTTGTGTTTGTGTAGGCATGTATATACACACATCTATACCTCATTTATATTAGGAAGCATAAAAAAAAAGCATACATCAACTATTAAAAGCTGGCTTTGTCTTGCATGTCCAGAAATTTCAAAGTGCTTCATATCGTCATGTTAGACTAGCCAAACACTATCCCTGCATGTCATTGCCTGATCATTCACTGTCTGAGAGCTTTATTAATTGTCTGGCATTTGGGAACCCTGTTTGGGAATCTTCTTGCCAAAGTGGGCAGTCACTATAGTAACTTTATGAGGACCATAAAGCTCATTGGAAAATAGGTCATCAAGTATGTATTAAGGTCACATGCCTAATGCTTTTGCCTGATACAAGCTGGTTTCTAGTCAGCTGTCTAGGAGGTAAACAAAATTCATTTTCCCATCACAGTCTGCCAATTTATCTGTTTTTCTAGTAGACAGTTGTGCTTATGTTATCCAGAAACATTTAATTTTTAGTTAGTTTTGTTTTGTTTTGTCAGGTGGTGAAATAAAATGGCATCTTGTCTTCTCTCCATGACACTAGCACTTTGTGAATCAATTTGAAAGAATTTGGAGAAGTCTCTTCAGTCTAGAAAAGAGACAGCTGCAGCAGAATATGATAGAAGTCTATAAAATCTTGACTGACATGGAGTGGGATAAGTGCTCACTGTTTCTTCCAATGCCAGCACTAGGGTTCACCAGGTGAAACTGGTAGGTGGCAAGTTTGAAACACGTGAAAGAATGTGGCTGTTGTTGCTACAGTTTGCTGTGGAGGTAAAATTTTAAATTGATACAGGGAAGTCTGGAAAAGTTAATGAGAGAGAAATGCACTGAGAGTAATTAAATGCATAGAAACTATATCCAGGTCGCTAGTCTGAAAATTGTTGGCTTCCTGAGCCATGAGTGTTAGCTTGAGGTAAGGAACAAGTTTACTCTGTTCTTATTCTCTTCTGTGGGAATTCTTTCATGACCCCTGGTGTGGAGAAAGTGCAGATAGTTGAGAGAGTAAGGGTACAGGTAGCAGAAAATGTATCATTTCTACCTAGAAGATTGATTAGCTTGTTCATGGCCAAACTGGCAGTGAAAAGAACAGATTTATTGACCGTATGATTTGGAAGATATTTATAAACTTTAGCTAGTCAAGATTTTAAAATATTTCTGAGATAATAGTGAAGTCAAAAGAAAAAAAGAAAAAAAAAGTCATCAGCTGTCTGTAACCTGTAATCTCTTCTGTTCTGCAGTTCTTGGGCATAATATACCCATGTTTTCATTCATTCCTTTTCCAGGAAAAATAGAAGGTACAAAGCATGCTTTTGCCAATCAGTAATTAAATGCTTTGCTATCTATACCTTCTATATCTGTTTCCGTAGGAAAAAGCAATTGTAGATTGAATTAGCTGAAAAATGCCACAAAGCAAATGATGTTCTAAACTGTTTAGGCCAAAGTATTGCCAGACTGGAAGAGGATTTTGGTTTAGTGGTGTTGGTGAGATGGTGAACATCTGAGTGTTTCAGAAGAGAGCTTTAGAATAGATTCAGTGTTGGAATATGAATTAGGATGCTTATTTGGCTAATCCTTTGGAATTATAAGCATATATTTCAATAGTTGAAATACATAACAATGCTCAGCAAAAGTGTAGCAGAGAACATGGTTCTGTCTATTTTTGGTTTATATCTTGGTTTTAAGTATTGTTTCAATGTGAAGGAAAGCACGAATACAAACAGACAATTTACACTCATGTTTCTTCCAATCCCAGTAAACAGAGCTGAGGTTCCAGTGCAGCACTTGGAAGCCTCTCTGAAAGATGTCCTGACAGAGCCTGCCACACATACAGCTGCTTCTGCTTCTGCTGTTGCCTAATTGGCAGAAACGCGTTATCCCGTTCACGTATTTTTTTTAGTTTGTCCTTCCCTTTGTAATTTAAGGAATCTTAAGAGACATCTGAAGGTCTTTTCCATGCTCAAGAGAGAATGAGGAAGGACTGTGCTGCAAGAAATTAAATTGCTGGTGCAGAAAGTAATCGAACACCACAAGGTGCTGCACAGAGCCTGAAGAAGTAGTACAAAACAAACATGCCCTGAATAGGACCCTGTCAAAGTGCTTGTCTTCTGTAAGGTTGTGAAAGAATTCAAATACCAGAGGGAAGAAAGCTTTGAAGAGTAGCTGTTTATCACACATGCTTCTCCTTGCTCCTATTTAGAGATGCTTGCAGCTACTTTCTGTTCAAGCCATACAAGATGCATAAAGAGAAGCAGATTGCTTACAGGCTGGTAACATAACACTTTTTTTAGCACAGAGCGCACTGTATTAGCTCCCTTTAATGCTGTGCATGTCAGTACCTTGCCCAGCTAATACTGCCAACATGTTTTCCCTGGAAAGCTTTAAACGATATGAAAAAGCACTTTGGGAAAGCTTGTAAAATTCGGTCAGTTTGTCACAATGTTTTATAGTTTTATCACCTTAGTCAGTGGAGACTGAGTGCTGCATATCAAAACAAAAAGTAACAAGCTGGAACCATCACTGCTTTTACATGTTCTGAATAGTCTCTGACATGCAAACACCATGTTAAAGGGCTGCCTAAAATTGACCATGGTAGTAGATTCATCAAAGACTACATGGCAGTTAGGCCACCTGGACAGCAAAGTACGTATCTGGAGGTGATTGATTGCTCTTATGTTGACTTGGTTTTGATAGCCAAGATTATTATTGCTTAGATGAGTCTGAGTCTCTCTAACTTCTTTTAAAGGTAAGCAAAACAAGTTAAGTAAAACAAAAACTGCAATGGATTCCTTTAAATGCATGCACAAACAAATAGGGTGAGATAATGTAGTACTAAGCAAATTATTTGTGATAACTTAGAAGTAGAATAGATAGCATGAAAATTTTGTAAAATTGGTACCTTTTGTTTTAATGCTAACTGTTTGGCGGACAAGCTTCTGTAGCTAAGAAGGATGTGGAATATGGAATTGCTGATTATAAGGGCTTCTAGGATTTTTTTAAAGATGCGTGCGGTTTGTATGTATTTATATGAAAATATTATCACTTTGATAGCCTAATGTTAAGCTACAGACATGAACCAAATGCCATAGTAATTCTCATCTAGAAAAAACGATATTGAGGGGACACTGTCTGGCTGTTTTTTTCCTATTCTGAATCCACATTTTCAAGGAGTATTTGATTTTATCTGAGTCTCAAATGGGCTGGCCCTCCTCAAGCTCCAGGGTCCCATAAGACCCTAGTAGGAAGTGGCTCTTACTGAAAGTCAAGAAGATAAAAAGGAAGGTGTTGTGACTTGATTTGGATGAAGCAGCAAGATGAAGCAATGCCCAAGGGAAACCCTGAGCATGTAGCAGAGTGATCCAAGGACAGGCTTCAAAATTCAGTATCTTATTTTTGAAACCATCATGCTTCTTATCCTTTGTCTTAGCTGTTCAGAAAACACCCCAAACAACTTTTTCTTTATTTTCCCTAATAATACTAATTTTCAAGTAGTGTATTGCATCAGATGGACACAGTGTGGTTTACTCAAATTTTGCTGCTGTTGTGGAGCAGTTAGTCTCCTACAGCTATGTTCCAGCATTCTGACATCCTCTGGCAGTACTTGTCCCAGCAGACCTGAGTTTTCATTTCTTTCTTCCTTTTCATACAGACAACTGTTCCAAGATATTCTGCAAAAGAGGAATGTGCAGACCTACCTTGACCTTGACACAGTGACATGTCAGTCTTGGTGTTCAGGCAGCACTTGGGTTGCACTTGCTCTGCAACTGGTATTCCACTTGGTGTTACAGCCCTTGGTCCTCTCCCCTGTCTGTTTTTTAGTGAGAAAGCAACACTTCTGTATTTTCACCATTCTCTAATCCTTTGCGGTTTCACTCGGAAGCGGAAATTCTATTTCAAGGCATGAAATGTCTGCATATACAGTAAAACATTGTATACAGGGGTTCATGGCCACAGAGCGGTCCGTTCCCCAATCAGCTGCCCTGTGGGGGCATGCCACATAAGCTGTATGAAATATAGTTGTCAATCAGTAATAGATTTACTGATTACTGTTTTTACAAATGACAGTACATTTGCTTTTGTTGGGTTTTGTTACAGTTTTATTAATAACCTTAGCTGGAAGTCAAAGTGGCATTCAGCACAGAAATGAGAAATCCTGAGGGTGGGGAAGGATGAAGCAACTACAGAAATTTAAAATGTATTGCAGAGGTGGCAGGTCTGCTTCACTTCAGATGTTGCTTGTACTTTATTCTGAATGTATTGTCTGTGTAGCAATTGTTATAGAGAGAAGAAAACAGAATGGAGTGATAATAGTTATCAAGGTTTTAAATTTTTTTTTCCCATCTGATTATTGATGGTGTTTACAACAAAAAATTAACAGCTCTAAAAAGAACTAATTGATAGGCACTGTCAGTATAATGATATTATTGTTGGAAGCTCAGTGTGGAATAAGTATGACTTGAAATGAATCTGGAATTGCAGATGAATGTGTCAATGGGAGGAAAAAAAATTTGTAACTGTATGTGATTTACTAAGTAAGTTAAATAGTTGTTAGCATTATATTCCACATGCAAAATAAAAATGCAAGGATACCGTATCTGAACACTTGCAACATTTCAGTGTATTTGAAGTATAATTATTACTGCAGTTATTTAGCATAATGAATAAAATAGTTGCAGAAAGTACTTTATTTATAGCAACATTTGTAATTAGGTACTTGAACATTTGTTATTTCAGATAGGAATGTCCCGTAGAGCTAACCCATGTGAAATGAATTCTCCAATTAGTGAATTTACATATCATGATTGTTTCTATGAAAAGTAAAAACAAAAAATTCTTGGCAATTTTTGTTACTATTAATTTATTTTTTTAAGGAAACAGTATAACATAACTCTCCTTTGCCATATTTAATTCTTAAACTCAGCAATTGTATCCTTGGTGTAAAAATATCACCATTATTTTCCAGTTGGAACTCCTCAAATATTATTATTTCATGGGGATTACTTGATATACTTATGGTCATGAAGATGCTTTTTATTCTTGTAGCTCTTCTGCTCTTTCCCCTTCCTCCCTCCTCCCAGAAGAAGAAAAACCCAACAATACCTAGCATAAAAACCCTGGGTATGAAATATTGCTCAAAATGAATCAAGGTCATTCTTTGCAAACTAAATATTATCAAGTCCCTTAGTAAGTTTTCTCTTTCTTTTAGCAATATTCAATTAATGTCAATTAGCAAATTAGGGATAATTGTGCCTGGTACACAAGGCACAGTATGATGAAGACTACACAAATGCAGAGGTCTAGAGGCTGGTAAAGGTGTTCACAGAACATAAAGTTTTGTCTAAAACCTTGATTTACGGTTGAAGAAAACTCCTTTGCCACCATTTAGAGTACCAAACATAGCAAGTGAATTAAATATTTAGATAACATAAAGGTACTCATGATCTCTACTGACGTAGTTTCTAACTGCATGGAGGGGCCGAAGTTTTTGTATGCGCAGTTCCTCTCAGTCCAAATTTCTGCCACTCTTAATGCACAGGACCTTGTCACGGGCGATGGTAAACTTGTGGTCAAATGCTAGTTCCTCTGCTTGGTTTGGATCAGACTGCTGAACTCGGGTTTCCTCCTTCCCGAGGACCGTTGTAATCACTGATCTGTTGAGTTAGAAGGGATCATTCCTGACCTCCTTTCTTCTTTTCTGTGTGACCTAGCTGAGATACTCTATAGATTTAGTTCATACCTGCACTCTCTACAAGCCCCAGAGCTTCTGTGATTTGCATTTGTGGATGCTCGAGCTCCTCGCGCACAGTCTGAGGAGGCTGGGTGCTGGTCACAGGGCTCTGGGTTCCTCCCGCTGAAGGGACAAGTTTGACACTCTGATGGCTGTGTCCCTGGGGGGAGATATCTTCATTTTGATAGGAAGGCTTGGTTCGCCCTTGGTACAACAGAATATCTGATTCGAAAACTGTATACTGTGTGCAGAAAATGTCTTGCTGATTTAAATGTTGTTTACTACTTTGTATTTATTCAGATGAGGGTGACTGCCAAGGAGGAACACCACTATTTCAAGCTCTCCTTTCAAGCTCCAAAACACCTCAAGAGAAATAGAGAAGTTGTGAAACTTAGTGCAGGCAGTACCACCTAAGCTCCCATTCCCAAATCATTTTGCCAAAAGCGAACGGATAAAGAATTTGTCACGTGGGAGATAAGAAGTAACTGTGATTCCGGGATCTGATCTGTTGGACTGGCTGCTGGGTTAAGTCAGTGAAACACTGGCAGTGTTCTCTTTTTGAATAGATTAGGTTTAGTAGATTAGTAGATTTTTAGTAATAATGATAATGATGCATCAGTGTCGTTTATGGCAATTCGTATGCCTTTGTTTAAGGGTGGTACTGACCCAAGCCAAATTAGGAAAGAAAACAGTATCTGGATAAGCTTGGGTTTTAAGTATTTATTACTGTGAAAACAAGTCATTTATGCCCATTAGCACTGATGTTAGGTTGCAAAGAGGTGTGTCTCACCTTCTGTTTTCTTAACTGTCAAATACTGTTAAATACTAATATATGCTTCTGTTTCCAAAGGTGCTTTATTCCTTTGCAAGAAATTCTTGTTGCTCATATTTTTCTGAAGAAACAGAAGAGGTGGTTTTGTGCAGCAGATCACACTTGGCTGGGAAACAGAAGCTGTTTATGTCCTGTATGTCTTATGCTCAAGCAGCCGAAGTGTTTCTATAGCCCCTTAAAAACATGAGTAAAAGATTTGCTTTTGATCAGAAAATACCAATTTGTTGAAATGGTGCTATCAGGAATAGATACCCAGACCCATAACAGAAATTCTTGAGAAGGAGACTGATTCTGATTTCAGAATCAGACAAACGGATGGATAGGCTGCTAGTTGTGTCTAACCATCAAAGGAATCTAGGGCTAGTTTGTTTGCTGTTTTACTGAACGCGGGATTTGAAGTCAGGTTATTTTCGTTTGATTATTTAACTGTTTGGCATTAAACAGTTACACAAAGGCTTGGCATCCCTTGGGCAGGGCACTTAACTGGGATAGGAGACCCAGGTGTTCTAAACTGGTCAGAGTAAAGCTAATATGTAGATAGGATTTGAATGCTGTGGTCACCAGGCTACTGGCTGATCTCTGTATGGCTCTCTGTCTTGTAGTTGGTAAAGGTTTTCCCCCCAAAGAACAAAATTCCGAAAGGACCTGGAATATAGGTCATAGGTTTCTTTTCCTGTCTTATTAATGTGTGAAAGGCTAAAGGCCTATGGATATTTCCTCATGACAATCTCACATCTTTCACATTTGGACCTTTCAATGACGCACCAAAGGCAATGTCATGGTAAGGGGAATGCGGTAAAGATTTTTGCTGGGCCTATATGCGCCCCTTTTTGTTAAGTCCAAGACCTGATTGTCAATTCAGAAGAATTTAAAGCCCTCATTTTTTTTAAGCTACATCTTAACAGCCTATTTTAAAGACTGTATTTTGGAGCAGCAACACTATATCCATAATGTAATGTTTTAGTAGGCATTTAAAATGTAAAGTGTGAACTCTGTGAATTATTCTTTTAGCTTACAGAATGAATAAAAAAAGCGCGAACATTTCAAATCCATTCCCTTTTATTTTCCATGCTTTTCCTGTGAGCTTTCTAATGTGCCTGAATGTTAATCTAGAACATACACTCTGATTTCTAAGAAAATACATTTTATTAAAAATTATTTCACCTTTCTAAGCAGTGTCGTTTTCTTTTAGAGTACAGCTTATCACAGCATGATTGCTTTTGAAACATTATAACACAACACAAATGTGGTGCCAGGTAACATGACTTAGTTCAACAGTCTGATGTGTAATTAATGTAATACTTCACAATATGAATGCTTTTTATAAGAAATAAAAATGGAAGTGCAATTTTGGAAGACAATTAACAAGTAAAATAACCTGAAAGGGATGTCATTTAACTGGTACTCTGGAGCAAACAATGGCTGTTCAGGACTTGGTAATGTATGTCACATACTTGCAGATTACAGTATTGGTGCTGTGGGTGAAGGTAGTGAAGGAATTCATGGCAAAACTGAAAAAAAGGATGATAAATTTCTTTAGTTTGGAGAAGACAATTGGGCATTGTTTGAAGATGGCAAAAGAAATGAAGATTTGCTGGAATTTGTTATTTATAGCTAAGCATCTCCAGTATGCTGAGATTTACTTGGAATGTCAGGTAAATAGAAAACTATTTAAGATTTTACCCAGTCCTTGGGATCTGGCACATGATTTTGAAAGCTATCTTGTAAAAAGTAAAAAACTCCCTTGAAATCAGAGTTTTATACAGGGGAAAAAAGGAGTCCATGTTCACAATACAGTGTCTTGTTAGCTGTATATTGTTAATTATGCTCAATCTTCTGGTAAAAGGGGTTATATAAATTCTAAACAACAGCAAATTTTGTATTTCACTTAAAAAATTCCCAAACCTAAAGAAATCCTCTGAATTTCAACTTCTCCAAAGACAAAAGTCAAAGCAGCCCGGGAGAAAATCTGAGAGTGGCAAGGAGAGCTTCGGGAAAGGCATTATGTACAGTTCCTGAAAATGACAAAAACCCTGGTCAGATTGGATATTCTTTACTTCTACCTCATATTCATTATATATGAGGTGAAACATGGATGAGACTTGGAAAGGCCTCCGGAAGGGAAAATGCCCATGGTCTTTCTTAAGCCCTGCAGGCCTTGCCTGGAAAAAGCTGTCCAGCTCTTTGTAGCATTACAGATCCAGTGAACTGTGTCTGTGGGATTACTGTGGGAAGAAAAGAATCAGGACTGCGCACCGTACTAACGCCATACTAACACTGTACACTTCACTTCAGGCTTGAGAGCTGTTTTATCCTAAACCTCGGCATGCAAATGTTCCTCTCAGTCGTTGCCTAGTACCATAAAGCAGCCGCTTTCAGGGCAGACTTTTGTTCTCATGGATTACTTCCATGCTGAAGAGTGTACTTCAAATATTGGTAAACATGAGTATCGCATGCAGATTTGAATAGCTGGTGTGTCACATTACAGATCAAACAGTGTGTTTAGAAGCAGAATACCTACCAGGTAAAGGTAACTTCTGTACATCTAGCAGCCTAAAAATGCACTTAAATAAGACTTTTACCTTCTAATAGTGCCAGGAGACTGCTTTTAAGTGCTCAAGGGAGTTCAGAGAAAAGGTTGCCATCTCTATTTTAAACTCAAGTTGTTTAAAAAGAAAAAGCATCCCAAGCGGGTGAGAACATTGGCTGATCTCTAGAACTGCAGAAATGGTAGCGAATTTAAAAATGGAGTGCACCTACCAGGTAGTCATGCTAATACAGCAAAACAAGGCCTGTGATGGGAGGGGTATTCTGGCTATGGTTGTCTCAAAGATGATAACCAGCTAATTAGTATTTAGCAATTAGTTATTCAGACATAGCAAAAATGCTGTGCTCTGGAGCCAACATAGGATTATACTGGCTCTGTAAGTTCATTATGAGACATGTAAACTGGTCAAGAAAAACATGCAGATATGTTTCTGCATTTGTGATTTTGTGTGTGTGTCCAGAAATGTGTGCTGGGAAGCCGGGATTCTTCTCCCTTTTCCAAGGACTCCTGTCTTGTTTCTGTTTGGCAGTGAAGCAGCTACAGTCATTTGCAAACAAAATTCTCTTTTGCTACAGGCCTTAGGTCAACAAAGCCCAGAGTTCAGCTGAAATTAGTAAGGCTTAGAGATACAACTAAATGAAATGTTCCCCTGAGTGTTTTGCTGACTATGGTGCATTTCAATCCTTTGCAGTGTCTACATGCCACATTCCCGTTTTATACACTACACACCAGTATCACCATCTTTTGTTTGTTTCTCTGAGTGTACCTGTGTCCCTGCAGGGGGACCAGGGGGTCCTGCTGTGCTGCCTTCACTCGTATTGCCCTGCCACATGGGAGAATGGGGCTCGAAATACGGTGGGCTCTCATTACAGGTGCCAAAGCAGGTTATTTTACTCTGCAGCTGGCTGAATACACAAGTGTTTCAGGAAGCCAGGAGTACATGGCCACGTAATAGCACTTGGCTGGACAGCAACTACATAAATAGCAACATAAAAGAAGGATTCATAGTCTTAGCTTCTCAGAGGCTGTGTGGTCCTGCATCTCACCAAGGGTTCTCCTTGCCATCCAGCCCCAGGTGCTTTCTAGCTGAAGAAATCCATATGGTTATTGTCTGCTTTTTTTTCTGTGAATAAATTAACAATCACAATCACTTATTCTGGCATCTTCAATATGTGAACGTGCAGGGTGAGATTTTGTGTGTGTCTATGTAGTCAGGAGAAAAATAGCTCTGAAGTGAGAGAGATGTTATTTTGGTGAAACATCTGTCCTTCTATATCAGCATTTATACTGAATAGCAAACCTTAGAAAATCATTTAAATACCTTTAACTCTATATTTTTATATTTAGTAAAGGATGCAACCTCTGATTTTTGCTTTATACCATTCATCTCTCCTGTGTCTTGTGTAGAATTTAAATGCACCTCATTACTGTTCCCAGTTATTTTCTAGAAGGTCTTAATTTAATTCCCATCCGTTCTCCCCTGTGGCCTCCAAAGAAAAGAAAATAGGTGGGGCAGACAAATTGGAAAGTAGGAAAATAGTCTGTGTCAGCTTTTCTGATTGTGTCAGGTGCACTGCAGAAAAAAATAATCTACTTCATTATCTACTTGTTCAAGTGGAATACTAATCAATATCAAGGACTGAAAGAATAGCATTTGACAAATACAGGATGCTACTGACAGTTCACTTTTTAAAGTGATCATTTTTTAATAGCAACTTGCGGTTAACTATTGTTTTAAATGTTTTTTAAGTGGTTAAGTCTTTAAGAGCGCTATATTACTACTTATGCCCTTGAAAAGAAAACATCACTGAGCTGTCCTTTTACCTTCTTCTACTCCCCCCTCAAAAAGAAAAAAAGTGTTAAAATATCTTTTCAGGATCAGATAGAGCAAAGAAAGCCTTTCTCATGTAACTTCTTCATTTAAAGAACAATCATAAGAAGTTCTGCTATTCTAACAACTCTTCTTCCTTATGCTATATTTGCCTTTCTGGACCAAGTTTTTCATATGTTTGTATTTATTAGTACATGGTATCTAGCGAATGCAGTAATATTAAAACAAGTTACACAGGATGGATTAGGCAACCTCAAAAAAAGACAGTGCAGATGTCTATCATCAGGAATGATTTTCTGCGTAAGATAGTTTTTTACCCTATGAAGAACATTTATTCTCCCTCTGGCCTAAAATGAGTAGAAATCTCTGTCTCTAGAAAAAGTACCCTATACCACCTCACTCTTTTTTGATATGTTCTGAGCTCAATGTGGACTCGAGCTCTACCTTTTCTGATTTATCTCTTCTGTTTTCTTCAGCAAGGTTATAATAGGAGTAGCCTTGGTTGGATCAGGAGATTTAGGCAGGTGACAATCCACCTTCTTAGACATGTTCTAATTGTAATAGTCTCTTGTTTTTAGTACATAGGAATGCAGATTTTTGACAACTCACTTTCCCCTTTAGGGCACGTTACTGAGAAGTAACGTTTTCAGAGAGCTTAGTACCCAGCATCTGATACTGTGACAACTGAAGTCAGATAATTAATGTTGAAATACTTGTCTGGGCTTTTTTTTCCTGAAAAACTGCCGCCTTTTTCCAGTACTGGGAAAGAAGACTTGAACCCAATTTTGAAAATGCCAATCACACTGTTTCTGTAACCTGGTATCATGTGGTGGTTAAATGGAGCACCTGTAAATTTTCCGTGGGGCAATGGTATGTAATTGAACTTCCTAAGATAGTATTTTTGTGTGATGGACGGTGACTGTCTCTAAATGGTTTCTCTAGCCAGGAAACAGAGCAAAAGCCATGCAATTACAGACACTTAATATTAGAAATCATCTTGATGCTCAGAATTAAAAGCATGTGTCTTTTTGCATAGAGGCTTACATTCCTTCCCTGCTGGTACACCTATGATGGCCATCAGGAGGTGGCTGTGGTGTTTGGTCTTGCTGTTCCTTTATGGATCATTAATCAGCTGTAGAAGATCTATGTGCTCCAGGACAGCCTTGGAAAGGGAGAAAAAGATTTGAGTGGTGCTCTTGCTGGGTTTGTGTGTCTGTCTGTGCCTGCTTTCCACATAACAGAGTGGGCAGGCAGCTGTTGATGCCCCAGCTCAGGATCCTCTGTTAGGGACCCTCTGGGGACATGCAGCCTTGGCTCCAGAGCCCACGTGCCCTCAGTAGTGCCACAGGGACCGAACTGGAGCTGCCACTTCTTGTTTGTGGATGGGAGTTAAGACAGAGTCCCATGTTTCATTGGTGAAGATACCAGCTGGCTCAGGAAAATGAAGTAGTGTTTTTAGTCTTTCATGTGCCTGATTACTTTTTTTAGACGGAGGGAGGGGGTTAGGAGAAAGAGAAGAGGTTGAAGCTCTCCTCCTGTTTTATCTGTTCAATTACACTTCACACTGCTTTGTGTTCTTTACCAAAAAAGGACTTACTAAAATGCAGACGGTGGAGTGTCAGGGTGGTCTATTTACCACATATGTGACCAGAAAGGGGTATAAAATCCATACTTAAATCCAGTGCTTATTGCTTTACATGTGGTGATGATGATGATGATAATGATGTAAGTTACTTTATTACATAATGCCCCTGTTTATGGGCTGAGATCCCTCCTGCCCATTCTTTAAAAATTACCTAAAATTTATATCCCTCTGTGTTTTGTCTAGTACAAGTTGCAGCCATGAAGGTAAAACTCTTCAGGTCTCTTCCTGAACTCTTGAAGAGCTCTCCATATACGATCACTCTTGAAAAAAACAAGTATTTCTTTCTTAGGAAATACTCCTCTCCATATCTGCCCTAGAAGAAAAGATGTCTACCTCCTCTTTCTCAAGGTATACTTTGTCACAGTAAGAGGTGTTTACTTTCTCGACTTTAATACCAGCTTCACATGGCTTAATCCTTACTAATGACTACAGCTTGACTTTGTGCCATGAATCCACCTATGTCTGTAGACTTCAAAAAAACCAAACTGGGAAGAATATTGGAAATCTAGCCAGAAAAAACCCTCTTTAACTTCTTTGGCAGAGTGCCTAGAAAGGAAGAGAGAACACAGAATCAAAATAAATTACAGGATTCAGGAGCACATTAAATTAGACCTAAGAAATTGCTTTCTCCTTGTATTAGTGACTAGTGATAATTTGAAACACTTCAGCTCTGGTCACTTTGTTATTTTAAAAGAAATGGAAATAGAGATGTAAGAACAGAAAGCTTGAGTAATAGGGCCAATGGTTACATTTTAAAGCGTTAGCTTAAATTGAAGTGTTTTGGTTAAGAGGAGACACCCTAGCAAAGAGTTAATTTTAAAAGGGGTAAGAGGGATCGTAGGATAATTTAGTCTTGAAAGAATTTCTTCAGGTCCTCTTGTCAATCCCCTTCCTCAGAGTAGGGCCAGTGGAGATAAGATTGCTCAAGACTTTGTCAGGTTAAGTTTTGGGTATTTTCAAGGCTGCAGATTCCACAACCTATGTGGGTTTTAGAGGATGTATTGGGTCTGGCTGAGATGGAGTTAATTCTCCCCATAGCAGCCCTCATAGTGCTGTGCTCTGTATTGGTAGCTGGACAGGTGTTGATAACCCACAGAGGGTGAGGTGCACATGTCTCAGCAGAGATCAGAGAGAGAAGGGTTGAACCACAGGTTGCTCACACTCTTTCTAGGTGCCTTCTTTATGTGTTTTTATGGCAGGAGTGCATTTTGGTTTTGTTTTGGTTTGGTTTCCCCCCCCCCAGTTAATAAATAGTATAGGTCTGTCTCTATGAAGACAGAGAAGTTCAAATTGCAGATGTTCATTGTTTAAATCAATATTGTTTGGCCATTGTTCAAATGGTCCTACCATGCTATTTGTCTTCTCTGAGCACTAGGAATCTCCCCCAAAATGTTATGTAGGTTCAATATAAAGCAAACACTAATAGTCAGTGTATGTGAACTGACTCAGCCATGCAAATCTGATCAAATTATTTGGCTGTTGTGCTCATCAACTTCAAAAATAATTACAGCTAGGAGTTTGAAGCTTGCCTAGTACAAGCATGCAGAGCTGTTACAGAGCTCTTCTGGCTGCAAAGATCTTTCCACTAGGTTAGACTGCAACTTTTTTTTTTTTTTTTTTCCTTTCCCAAAAAGTTGACCATATCTATAAAGCAGGAAAAATAATTCGGAAAGGATAATAAATACTGTAGTTTTCTCCATGGCTCAGTGGGAAAAAAAGACTGTATTAACAATAAAAAATCACTTGTGGAGTACGCAGCACAAAGAAGATGTCCTCATTTCCTGTAGGTGAAGACAATCCTTTATTTATTGTGCAAATGTATAATCCCAAAGGTAAGGATTTGCTGCAGAAAGTGGAATATTCACCTCAAAGCAATAAAGGAAAGGATTGTTACTCCTCACAGTTTTTATACAATCATTAATTTTGGATTCATTTATAACTATGAGAATCAACTTCTTTGTGTTTGTGCTTTGCTTGTCAGTAAATGCTTAAATGAAGAGCATTTCTAAGGATGTACCATAAAGGCTTTATAAATGTAATATTAAAGCTTTTATCCCACTGGAACCTGGTAAAGTCCAAGGGGAACAGATTTGAAAAGGACATTCTTTGGTTCTTGTCTGCTGTCCTAAGCATCTGAATTATTTTTCATTTATTTATTTATTGATTGATTGCTTTATTGTGTCCTATACATGTTTTACTAGCTGTGACTATCAGAGACGTCCTTCAGGATTTGTTTTCCTATATCTATCTCTTTGTCTTCCTTGATGGCTTTATTGTAAGGGAAAGAAGACACAGTCTGTTTTCCAGGAGTTGTCTGGATCAGCATCCTGTTGTCTTAGAAGTTGGAGATGTACCGCGTAATGAATGCAGTGACACAATGGAAGAGACAGATGAGTGGAGGTTATAATTTTTTTTGAGCAGAAAGGAATAGTGTAGACATGCCTGTTAGTACTAGGGGAGAGAAATGAGACTCCAGAGAATAATTCAAAGGAAGTCTTTGGAAAAAAAAGGTGGCACATTCCCCTATAGTTCATAGGAAGCAAAAAGAGCATAATCATTACTCTGTCACATCAGAAGGGATGAGTAAATGATGAGACTTTACTTCAGGAACATCACAGGCTGAGGTATCCCTCGTTATTTATCAAAGATAACACTTTGGTGCAACTATGAATTAGAGTTGTTATAGTTATTATAGGACAGTTGTTCTACCCTATAGGTTTTTACTGTAATGCATGCTATAATTTATTTTGTTTTGCTTTTGGGGGTTTGTTTTGCATAGAACGTTGCTGGCAATTTCTGCAGCTTGCTAGCCTTTGTAACTAAGAGGTATTAGCATATGTCAATGTAACCTACAGATAAGTAACTTGAGGGAAGAAAGGATTTTAAGTTTGTTTATATGAAAAATAAATGAGAGATTATTTGCACAGAGACAACATAAGTTTAATTAAATATATTTACATTTAGAATTCAAGAGATTAATAACTAAATTTAAGAATTTAATGTGCAGTGGTAAGCTGTCTTTCAATGAGAATAATGTGTTGGAGAGTTTTCAGGAAAAAGAAAGTCTACAAGTATGTTTTCTAGTATTTCTCTGGAATGACCACAATGCTTCCTGAGTTTTTATGATCTTTTATTATAGTTTGACTCAGAACAAACTTCTGAGGCAGAAAAGTGCTATCCTTATTTTAGAGTTGAAACTCAAGATAGACTGTGACTTTCCTAAGGTGCAGGAAGATGTGTGAAACAGAGCAGAAAGTGTCAACTCAGTTTCCCATGTCCCAGGCTGGAATGCTAACTCCCAAATATGTCTGCATTTGACTTTGCAATAGAATCTGGTTGGCTGGGTTTAAACAAGCTGGCTTAGACACTGGTAACAATTTCTGTGGCAGAATGAATTTCAGTGCAGTCCAGATTACTCTGCCTCTCATCGCTTTAGGTTATATCCGAGACTACTGAGGTTTATGAAAACTTGGTTTCATATTCCTAGCCTAGCTAATGTAAAGGCAGTTTTAGGGTCTACCCACTACACTAAAGAGTGTTGTATAAACATACCCTATTGTATAAATGTACCACATTCTGTGGAGTGAGAAAGCACTCTTTTGTAGTTTAAGTCTTCTTAACTTATTAAGTCCAGGGGCTTGGTAGTTCAGCCAGAATCTCCCAGTTCTGCCACAGATACATGGATGTGTAATGTTGGTCAGGATACTTATTCGCTGTGCCCTGCAGTTCTCCTTCTGTAAACTGGAGGCAATGTTTCCTTGCCTCTGGACAGTGCCATAAGAATAAAATCATGTCTGTTAAATGCCAGGAGCCAGGGGGAAGGCAGTCATAAAAATACACATTTAAGTACCTTAGACCATTGAGGCTTTGCAGCTTTGTAACAGCCCAGACTGCTTTATTGCTGTTAAATAGAAAACTAATATTGTACAATGTCTACATCCCGTTAATGTCTAGAAATGCAATTCTGGGAGAGAGTAGGGAAGGATGAAATTTTGGTATTTCTCTTATTGTTTTGAAACTCAAAAATAAATTTGTTATTATTGCTTTAAAAGTAATCTCAGTTCCTGACTTCTAGAGTAAGGTTGCAGCCTGCTCTATGCCTGTCACTGAGGTGATTTTGCAGGGGTCAAGAACAGTGTTGTCAAATAAATGTATTGATGAGTTTTCTACCTTTCATTAAATCTTTATCATTATACTTTGTTGCCTAAAGTTCTTTGTTTCTTCTGCTGCCATAAAAGGAGCCACAAAAGTTTCAAGTGAGTATAAGGCCATCTTAATGTAATCACCTGAATGTGGGTTGGCCAGAAGGCTGTATAGATGCACAGACACACATACACACAAATAAACAGATACATGGGTGACCAAGGAACAGAGTTTTAACTGAGGAGTACTCTGCAGCCAGGAGTTAAGGTTATGTGACATTTAGTGCCTCTCTGACTTGGAATAACTTTAAATTGAAACAATTTTGGAACCCCCTTCTCCCTACCTCAGTTAGCTAAAGGCTCCAGGAAACAGGATTTGCAGACCACCTTGTTTTAGAACAGAGTAAACAATCATTTTAAAGGATTAGAGAATGGACAGATTTTCTTCCCCTTAAGTGTTGTTATGGATAATCTTTCTGGAGTCCAAAAAACCTATAGAAGTGATGGAAAAAATGATCTGTGACTGGATGGCTGAAGTGATTGATTGGAATATAGGATATTTCACATTTCTGTCATTTTTTAATCCAGAGCAGGTAAAAGGGTTATGATCTGACAGTTGCTGAGCAGTCTGTGCAAAATAAAGCAGTGCACATTTTACAAAATCTAAAACCTTTGTGAAAAGTTTAGATTATGTTTTAGAGCTACTTAGTAATACAAATATTTACTCTAATGCCAATGAGTGAGGGGAATTCTTAAGGCCAGACTTTTAGAGTTAAAAAATATTAGTCTGAAATTGGAAAGGAACTACTAGTATACCTTATGAGAAAATACACAATTTCTAACAACAAAGACTTAATAAAATAAAGAACTTGAAGAAGAGTTAAAAATAAGACAGACCTTCTGATGTTGCATGAGGAAGTATTTTCTTGCTCTCCCACGAGATTGAGTTAGTTCATTCAGGAAGCTTTTTCATGCTTCATCAACAGATCTGTGACACACGTTTTGTTGTCAGCTTTGTGTTTTTCTAGGCTCCACTGAGGAGGAGAATGTTACATCTGAAAGCTCATCTTTCATTACAATTTTTGTGCATTATCCTATGTAAGACATTCATTAACACATAATGCAAGATGCAAATTAATCTAATAAACTACCCCATCACAGAGCACAAAAATAACAGATCTCTGTCTTATAAGCCTAATGTTTGTAGTCTGCCAGCACAGGCACTCAGATCAGGCTTCTGTGCTGAGAATTGTCATGAATTTCCAAGTACTTGTATAATTAAGCAGTGTCAGCAGTAAAGTTTTGATCATGGGTTGTTTGCTTTATTATTTTTCCTTAATTACTAAGGTCAGAGTCGAAAAAACTTGTGAGTAGATGTGGTATGTTTTGCCCTAGAGGTATTATTTGAAATTCCCACTCTTTGTCTTTTCCATATGTTTCCTTCCCGACCAAGGGTGCTATGGAGGTGTAGTTTAGGAAGCTTCCTTCACCCTGCAGTGATTTGGGTTTTTCTTCCCCCTTGTCTGGTACTGGGGAACTTTAAATCTTGGACTCTTACTGACTGATGAAAGCATATTTTGCATTTCTACATCTCTTGCCTTGATGTCAATGTTTGAAAACGAGAAAAAAAACTCTATTAGCTTAATAGCTTTGAGAATGAAAAATGCCCCAAAACAGATATCTGAACTGGAGTTGAAAGCCTTCTAATTACCCGGGCAAGAGTAGAAATTATGCTTCATGAATCATTCAGAACAAGCATGCCTATAATCTCCTTCTTGATTATACTTTTCAGTTGATATGCTGGAAACACCCTCTTTCCTCAGTTCATTTTGTTGGTGATGAGTTTCTGTCTGCCAGAACCAGAGCTGAGCTGCTCCTTCCTTCCTGGCTCTGGAAGGTTCATCTTTATTGGTTTGATTCTTTAATCATGGCAAATCTGCCGGTTTTCAACAGAAAGGAAATGTGTCATCTTAGATGTTAAAGTGATGCAGCATTGTATCACTGTTGATTTTCGGTGAGCAAATGCTTTAATTTAGCATATTTATATTTATATGAAGCGAATTTGAACTTTTGCTGTACTTAATTTGGTGGTGGCCTAATTACACAGTTCAATACAATCTAACAATCCAGGCTGAAGTACAGGACAGTAGAAGATATTTCTCTGTGATTTAGCTGGCAGCAAACACTAATCTTTGTGGTTGTTATCAGAGAAAGACATCTAAATCTATAGCAGCATTTGTCTTTTCCTGGCACTCAATCCCTGCTTTCTCTGTGTGTCAGAGTTTTGTTTATTGTTTCCGGTTGTTCTAGGCTCCTAACATTCATCTTCATTTCTGTGGTTTTTTCCTTCCCTCTGTGACTCACAGCAATAACTTATTATCCTCTTAGGTTAGTATACAACATGCTGATGTGTAGTCTGAATCTGATGTAGGACATTTCTGTTAGATCAGAAGCAGTGACTCAGCTTTCTTTAGCCAGCAAGTGGCCAGTTGCTAAGTCACTTTGGCAAATGTCTGTTTTATGGTGAACAGTGATGAATCTGACAGTATTTAAGGAACTCCTGAATAAAATTACTGCGCGTTTTCAATGCTTTAAAGGCTGATGCAGGCACAACTGGAGGGAGAAGAATTATGTTTAAAGAGTGACCTTGATCATTTAAAAGAGTACATTCTGTGATATAAAAGAAATTTGGTTGCTATTCCTTTGTGAAAAGGTACCTACCTAATAAACTGAATTCATTCTTGGCATAGCTGCTGAATAAGTAAATCAGTAATAAAATTATCTTGCTTTGCTTTATTACTGTACTTCATATATTTATATGAAAAGTTATGGAGAAATTCCTCACTTGTTTTGCATGTGTGCATATTTTCTTGATTTGTGGTATAGAATGCTATTTTAGACTGCATAAAAACGTTCTTTACTAATAAACCTGGACTGCTAATTACTGCACTACAATCTCCCCCTTCCTTCTTTCTTTGTCTAGTGACTAAAAAGTGATGAATTCAAGTCATCAGTCATCGCTAGCATAAACCTGTTATGGTATCATTTTATATTTCTATTCTGCTGTTTCTGCTGATATGCTTTAGATGAAGGCCTTAATAACAACAGAAATTAAAATAAGGGGAATCACAGTGACTTCTAGAGACAGGTGGTGTTAATTGATTTCATTTTTCCCCTTCACTTACTTTCTTAAACAGGAAGACAATAATCCTGCCTTATCAGAACAGAATTTTGCTTGACACTGATATTTAGAGAGGTTAGTCTTAAGGCCCTGTACATCTTAAGATTGTAAATAGGATAACGCTGTAAGTGTACAGCTTTAATACATGAAGATTGGCAGGACTAATCAGGTAAGTAAGAATGTGCTTTTTATGCATTTACAATTACCACTTGCTTTTCTGCATTTTTTTTTTTTTTTACTGCAGGGCCCTATGCTATTATCAACTTAAAGTGATTTAGTTAGAGTTAGCCAGATTTTGTGGTAAAGGTAACCTGCTAGGGATGACAAACAAATTTAAATAGAGGAAGGACTATTTTTTCATAAAAAATTAGTTTTTTTATTAAGCAAGAATTGGATGTTATCTTTAGATTCAGGATACAAGAACTGGTAGAGTCAACGTAACTGAAAGAAGCCAAAGTTGTGCCATGCTCCTGACTTTTTCCTAATTCTTTTTTTTTTCTTCTTTATTAAACAAAGTACTGTTCCTAAAGGGAAATGTAAATTTATACTTGGATATGTTTCTAAATCCGTGGCGAGATTAGCTGGTCTGCTATACCAAGTATTTGGTCTTTCTTTCCTTGCAAATGGGTATTGGAAAGGAAGTTATTGTCTAATGTATATAATGTTGGATATGCAGCAAATGGTCTTTACTGACATCTGTTCCTCTTGGAAAAGCTTTTTCTTTAAAGGGAGGAAAGTAATCTGGTGTCATCCTTTAGAGAATGTGTTGAAAAGCACCTTAGGAAAACTTTGGTATATCACACCATTTCTGAAGCCTTGTATCCTTTCTGAATTACTACTGTTCATTCCTGAAAGATTTGCAGAACACTTCACAGAGTTTTGCCATTTGCACTTCACACACGTTTACCCTTCTGGCTAGCTCAGTAACTGTTTTCTTCATTTTCATACCGCTACAATGACACCCTTACTGGACAAAATTGAAAAGAAATGAAAAAGTGGAAAAAAATAAAAAAAGGTGAAAGTGATGAAGCACGTCTGTTTGAGTGAGTAAGTGCAGCAAGGGTCACCTAGTAAACTACAAAATAGCTCCAGAGCAGTGGAAGTGTCAAGGAGCATCTTCTGATGTCCTGTTCTAAAGTATGTATCTATGGAATCCCAACAACAGAAAGCTATGTAGTGGCCTGGTGAATCGCAGAAATCACCAATCTTTAGATTTAGATTTTCAGAACTACCTGTAACTTTTTTGGCTACACATTTTATTTATTCTTAATCTCATAAAAGTGAATGGATATGTAAAATAAAAACAACATAGCTTGACTGAGAGCTAGTGAATACATATATTTTGGGGAAGTTAAAAAGCAGTGACAGATTTTGTTTAAAATAGTTACGTGGATAGTCTATCATTTACGTACTGGTTTCCTTCCACCTTTCTGTTTGTTTGTTTCAAACAGTTGTTTCATCTTGTCTTTCTTGTATTTTACTGGCTGTTACACCTTGTGAATTATCTTTGCCAGGAATTGCCATTTATTTTATGTCTGTAGAGGGCCTAGCACAAAAAGGACCCAACCTTGTCAAACCTCTGGTTGCAAACAGTAATATTAATAATTAAAAATGGCATGGGAAAATTGGATTGAGACTGGAGTTTGTATGAAACGTAATATTGAATGTAATAAAGGAGAGTCTTTAACATATAAATGGATTTGAGAAGATACAGAGTAATCAAATTCAACTGCATTTTTTTACTACTTTTCACGTCATGTCTCCCAAGGTGCTTTACAGCACAATAATCATGATTAACTCTGGATTTAATCAGTGAACTAGTGCAGTAATCCACAAAATGGGACAATGAGTTAGAAGAGCTTGATGTTGGTGAGGACCCTAGTGACCATGCTATAATTCATGAAGAGATGTCAGTGAAACCCATAAAGTCTGGGTGTGACAGAGTACATGGGTAATCAATTCCTTATTTCAGAGAAACAGTTGGAACAAAAGTCCACAAACATTTCTTTGATAACATAATACTCTGAGGATGGGAGGTTTGGGATGCATGCTTTGTTTTAGGATGATACTGACACATCATAAGAGGAATTTATACCACATTCTCTGATTTGCTTCAGTTTTCCTTTCTTAAATGTTTGTAAGTGCAAATCTCTCTCAAATGTGAACTCTGTGAATCGCAAGTACTGGTTTCTTGGCAACCACATCGGGACTTTGCTATTTGCAGCTAGAAAGGAGGGTACATTTTCAAACAGGCTGCGAATTTAGAGGTTTTGATGGCATTGATGGTAGTGGAAGTTTATGGCTTATGTTTTAATTTTTTTTAAATCTTGCATTCTCAGTCCTCAGACCCCTAAGTGCAATACACCATCAATGTGGTGGTCTTGAAGTTATCTTGAATCTTGATCAAAGTAATCTTGAATTACCTACCTATTGAAACCCTGGGCAGTTTTTCCTGGTTATTAGAAGACATTTTTTGAAATACAAATCTTCCTTTTAAGGATGTTTCATCACCAGGTGTATTAAATAAACTACTTGTATAGTGTGTTTCAGATGGATAATGATGGGAACTCACTCTTCATGTTACTGAGAGATTATGATGATAGGAGCTGAGGAGGCAGTGTTCCTGCGTACATGCTTTGGGAGAGGGGGAAGAGGTTGTTCAGGTACAGAAGGGAAGAGCCTGGGAGGGTTAAAGAGTATCTGATGCAGTGGTGTGACCCAACAAATTTCAAGTATAGTTTTCCTGCTCTTTTTACCTCCCTCCTTCATCTCACTGCCTCAGATCTAGAGAAAGTACTCACTATCTTGGATCTCTGTAGAGCATGGAGAAACTGATGGATGTCAGACAGAGTAGGCAATAATCCAGTTGTTAGGGTCCAGATGCCTGATATGCAAGCAGTACAATTCCAAGCCTTAATTATATTTTTCTCTGCCATTCTATATGTTTTACATGAATTGGTATTAAAAAGTAATAGTATAGATGAAGAATTCCTTTTAAGTCTTTTATTATGGTGAACAATTAGAATGATTTATGTTAAGATTCTATGGCTTTCTGAGCAAATGACATCTGTAGTTATGAGAATTGTTTCTGATTTTGTAAGATACTGATTCTACTGCAGTTCAGGTGAAGAAAAGAGAAAAGTTAATGAAAGGAAAAAATGAGTTATTTTCATTCTCTTTTTGTGGATGTTGGTGCAGGCTCTAGAATGCATGTTCTAAATGTGTGTTGGATCAGGGTTTTAGATTGTGGGCTCTTAAGATTAGAGTTTCAAAATTATACCGCGAGGGATTTATATCCTACTTTGGATAAATGTTGTCTAGTACTAATAAAACAGCATAATTGTCATGACTGCATCAAAGTTTATTATAAAGCTTCTCATTTTGTGGCACTGCAATCTAAAGGCCCTGGCACATTTAACAAATGTAAATGAATTGATCTTCCCATACCTATTCTATGACAAGGTGACCGGCTTAGTGGATGAGGGAAGGGCTGTGGATGTTGTCTACCTAGACATTAGAAAAGCCTTTGACACCATTTCCCACAGCATTCTCCTGGAGAAACTGGCTGCTTGTGGCTTGGATGGGTGTACTCTTTGCTGGGTAAAATCTGGCTGGATGACCAAGCCCAAAGAGTGGTGGTGAATGGAGCTAAATCCAGGTGGCAGCTGGTCACAAGTGGTGTACCCAGGGCTCAGTATTGGAGCCACTTCTGTTTAATATCTTTACCAATGATCTGGACAAGGTGATCAGTAAGTTTGCAGATGACACCAAGTTGGGTGGGAGTGTTGATCTGCTTGAGGGTAGGAAGGCTTTACAGAGGGATCTGGACAGGCTGGATCGATGGGCTGAGGCCAATTGTATGAGGTTCAACAAGGCCAAGTGCCAGGTCCTGCACTTGGGCCACAACAACCCCATGCAATGCAACAGGCTTGGAGAAGAGTGACTGGAAAGCTGCCCAGTGGAAAAGGACCTGGGGGTGCATTGTGGATGGAGTGATGCACTTCATTTGTGAGAGGGATGTGGCAATATGTTTATTGATATAAACCAGCTATTTAACAAAGTTTAAATGCGACAGTGATTTAAGAAGATTCAATGGCAAGGTTCACTTGATACTTACTGCATAGAGGACAGGGTCAGCCAACACTGTCAGGGAGACCCTCTTGTTGAGTCATGAGGTTTAGAAAGGACCTTCTTGCATTCTAAACTCTTTCCCAGAGAGGAGTTTAAGTGCATCTGGATTCAGTTAGTCCCAGACTTGGTCAATGATATATGTCTAAAGGATTATATATGTGCAATCATTCCTTTATATCATTTAGCTAATATTTCAACGTTTAGCATGCTTAATCACTTACTGAGAATCTGTTGTGGCAAGGAATCTGTCAACCTCAAGGAGTAACCTTGAGAGGCATCCCTACTCAAGGGGAGACCCTGGTGTGCAGCCCGCTGCCATGCAGGAGAGCTTAACGGGTCCTGGGCTGTCCGCTATTTATGGAGTAAGATAATTGACTCATAGTCATATTTGCATACAAACTACGGATGTTAGCTTGAGTTCAGCTTGAGTTGGACATTGACCAGCACTGTGGTTAGGTGGGCACATTGCTCAAATTAGTCCTTGGCTATTGTATTGTTACCTGTCTCCCCTGAATCCACTTTGAGCCAGATGCAGCCAACACGACCAGATGCATCCATTACAACCTCCACTGGTGGCTATCACTTGGGCAGGGTTACGGGCAATAAAGGTCAGGTTGGTGGGGACGGGGGGAGCACAACACCACAGGGCTGAATATGAGCTAGCAGTGTGCCCAGGTGGCCAAGAAGGCAAATAGCATCCTGGCTTGTATCAGAAATAGCGTGGCCAGCAGGACTAGGGAAGTGATTGTCCCCCTGTACTCGGCACTGGTGAGGCCACACCTTGAATTCTATGTTCACTTTTGGGCCCCTCACTCCAAGAAAGACATTGAGGTGCTGGAGCATGTCCAAAGAAGGGCAACGAAGCTCGTGAAGGGTCTAGAGCACAAGTCTTATGAGGAGCGGCTGAGGGAACTGGGGTTGTTTAACCTGGAGAAAAGGAGGCTCAGGGGAGAGCTTATGGCTCTCTACAACTACCTGAAAGTAGGATGTAGTGGGTGGGTGTCAGTCTCTTCTCCCAAGTAACAAGCAATAGGACAAGAGGAAATAGTCTCAAGTTGTGTCAGGGGAGGTTTAGATTGGATTTTAGTAAAAATTCCTTCACCGAAAGGGTTATCAAGCATTGGAACAGGCTGCCCGGGGAAGTGGTTGAGCCACCATCCCTGGAAGTATTTAAAAGATGTGTAGATGTGGTGCTTAGGGACATGGTTTAGTGGTGGACTTGGCAGCGCTAGGTTAATGGTTGGACTCAATGATATGAAAGGTCTTTTTCAATCTAAACGATTCTATGATTCTCTAAGAGAGTAGATAATTTTCCTATAGATAAGGAGCTCGCAATAGAAGTTTCTAAAGTAGGTGCCAGGCTTATTGTGAAGTCACAGCTGGGAACCAGATTTCATTCTTCATTGCCCTGACCAGCCTTTCCTCACTCTACCCACCATTGCTCTCCTTTAGTCCTTTCTTTGGAGTTAGGCACCTCCGAAGCACATCTGTTATTTTGATGGCAGTGGTTGGTCCTTTTGTCTTTGTCTTTTTTCTAAAATCTTAACACATTTTTTTCTTCTGTGGAATGGAGAGAGCAGTGCTTATATAACCTTCAAGTGGGTTAGTAGAGTTGGCTGGTTCAAAGACGCAGAACTTCTTGAGCCAGGGAACTGGGACTTTACTTATATATCCACACAGGGAAGAAGAAATTAATACCCCCTTCATACCTGGAACTTCTAATGTTTCCCTGGACTACTGATGGATGCAGCTAATGCATCATGTCTTTCTGAAGCTCACTCTGCATGAAGTCAACATCTACCCCTATATTTATTATTTATTAAATGAAATATTTATTATTTTACTTGCTATTATTTTCAGAATGTCTTGACACAATTATTAAATTATGTATGCTTTACAGGTATGTTAATTTGTGCAGAGATGAAGACAGTACAGTATAGGTTTCAATTTTTAGAGTTAAGTAAAATCTAGCTGCATATGAAGAACAACATATCCAGATGAAGTATCTATTATGCTAAAGCAAATGGTGTTACTTTTTAGTTCTTCCCCCTGGAAAAGGGCCATGTTTTTGAGATGAAATCCAGCACATCAAATGAATTTTTTATATTACTTGCATGCAGCAGGATTCATTTTCTCCATCATCTAATGGATCGTGTTTATTGAATCTGACAAACTCGAGAAACTGAGCTTTCAGATGTGAAGGGCAAACAACTGCCTGTGTTTGGCATCATCGATTTATCAAGACTTTCATCTTGTGCAGATGATTATAAGTTGAGTTTCCATCCCTTCATGAAAAGTTCCATTATCTTTCCTAAATCTTTAAAAACTAGTATTGAGGAAAAAAATATATTTAGGAAAACCACCAGAAATATTTTATAGAAATTTTACAGGCATGCTATAGAGTAAATGAGTGGTAATTGCCTTTCTGTTCCTTATTTTTATTCAGTGGAGAAGGAGAATATGACTTCTCGAAGGAAAAAAATAGTCTTGATCCTGTTTTTAGCAAGGTCAGTAGCAAAACTTCTGCAGTTCTGCCTCTCTCAAAGATACGGATACTTAGCTGTTTGGGCTAAAGAAAGATATTTTCTTCTGTTGAGAAGAGATTTTGCATCTGCAGCAGTTCTGGTTGAACTGTCTGTCTGGTAGTGAAAACACTGATTGGTCCCATCACTGCGGGACAGGAACCTGCCTCTTCCATCCTGACACTCTCCTTCCTGAACACTGTGGAATGTCACAGCTCCCCAGCAGGAAAACTGACCTTGTTGCATTGAAATCAATGGGGAGAGTTACCACTGACTTCAACAGTAGCAGGGTCAAGCCCAGAGTTACACGATTCTTTTCAGAGATACCTTGAATCCACCACTATTTTGTTAGACGGTTTCTGTCAGCTTTACGCATGCCAGAGATGTGCAGGGCAGTTACGGAGTGCGTTTAGGGGCAAGGCAGACAACTCTAGGTGAAGAGCAGAGGGGTGGGCAGGTGTGGGCTTGATGAGCAGCAAGGAGAGGCAGCTGTGAGGGAGCCTTGGAAAGGGAATTTGCAACACCTGGGTGGGGGGTGGCTTTGCTGGGAGCAGGGAACTGGCTGTGCACCAGATAGGCGGTGGTCTCCTGAAGGTCTGCCTTCGAACAACAGCTATCAGACAGGATTTCTGTGTTTTAGAAGTTGATGATATAGCTCATCTATACAGGTAACAAATAAGGCTTACTTATTTGCTTTATTTTGGGTCACTTTTGGCTATTGTGAGCATATATGTTTGGAAACCTGGTTTATATTTGTGAGCTAGGCAAGGCATAAATCTTTTCCAGGACTACCCTAGAGTGAGAAGATGAATGTGTCGAAAGTATTTGGGGTGCAAAAAGTCAAGCATAAGTTAGAAGACTGACAAAAGTCTGTGTTTCAGACCTAGCAACCCCTTTGGGTGGGGAGTTATTGCATTGCTACTTATCTGGTATTTAGGTATGTTTGGTGTCTGGGAGTCATGGACAGATAACTGTTATGCCTGCAAAAGGCAACTCTATTGCATGTTGTGATTATGTATAATATTTCAAGGTATATTTCACTAGACTTGCATACTGATTGATTTAGCGCAGCCTGGCTTTTGCGTTGGCTGTTCGTTGTTAGTAAACCAGACTGAGATGAAGATTTTTGTATGTTAGGTTACAGAATTCAAATGGACGGTACAGATTGTGAAGGATGTACAATATTGTGGTATATCCTGGTATACAACCAGGAATTACTTTGGATTTGCTTATCTATTTTTATGCTGGGTGCAGATATTGTACCCTGTACTCTATGGATTGATTCTCTCCTGCTTGTTTTATAAAACCCTGTCTGTTCACCTGTGAAAAGTAGGTGTAAAAGGCAAGCAGCAAAGTCCTAATGGTAGTATGGATGTAAGAAACGATACAAGTTGCAAGACAATACATTGATATGCATGGTTCTCTCTTTGTAACAATATCCCCTTTAGAAAACTAGAAGATGTATAGTTAGGGGGATGATTGGAAAAACCTGACTATGCAATTGCTAAGCTCCGGTATTAGGAAACTAAGAGCAAATTTCTTCAAGCACCAGCCAAATCCTATTGTGGTTTATAATTAGGTACATCTCTCTTGCATTTTAACAGACACTTCATTTTTATTCTTCCTCTCCTAGATATCTTATTCATAAAAATTACAGGAGTTTGAAATGAAACAAGGTGTATGCTCTGGGGCCTTAATTGCTAACTGTTAGTAAAGTTTTTTGCATTAGCTTGTAGCAAAGGCTTCTGAGTAACTGTTCTGTGGTATAGTTTGCTCTTTTGTGGGGGCACTATTGCACCTTTTGTGAATGCTAATGGCACATTTTGAATTACAAAGATTTATTTCAGGGGCTGCAAAAACTATGAGACATCTATCAGCTGGAAGGGAGCTCAGTGTTCTTAAACTACCAGTGTGTAAATGAACTCTTAGATTGTATTCTTTGAGCTCTGTGAAGTGCTGTAGTGTGCACGTTTCCAGCTGTGAAGGATTACTGTTGATCCCACTAGCTCATCTAGAGAGGTTTTTATTTTAGCTCACACTTCAAGTGACTGATTCATGTCTCGATGGTGTACATACATAAACGTAATCCATTGATTACTTTATTTCCTACTGTTCATAGGCACAGCTTATGCATTGCTTTATCAACCATAAAGTTTCATCACTGTCATCACTGAAAGCTCTTATCTGGAGTGCCACTAATAATGAGAGAGCTTATACCGTTGTTAACTGTCTTTGGCTGGTGTGGTAGAATGGGTTGCTTTACCTCTCAAAAATACATCTTTCCTGAGGGGCGGAAGGAATGATGTATGCAATTGTCAGGGCTGGCTACTCTAGTTACCTGCTACGAAGTATCGCTTTTTTTCCATTAGTCAAGTTTACTGGCATTGAAATCCAACCCTAAGTAGCTGTAGGAGGGGAAAAAGCCGAAATAATTAAATGAAATGGTGAATGATCTGCAGGCTGTCCTTGGGAACTACAGCCAAGCTTTCAGCTCCTGATAAACTAAGACCGTTCCCACTTCAGACCCAGAGATAAAATTGAGGTAGCTCCTCTAGCCTAAAATAAGGAGAAACAAACTCAAATAGTTGAAAACCAGTCTAAGCTAGGGCTTTCTTCTTAGTGCCTCAAGTAAGAATGTGGAGAGGATGCGTTTATTCAAATGTTATAAGGTACGTTAGAGACTTCTGCTTTCTCTCTTCACTCTTGAATTCTGAGACTTACAACTTCACTGCCAGATATATGCAAAATTTCAAGGTTAAGCATCAGGTGGCACTGAGGCATACCACAGTCCAACCAGAGCAGTATATTAACAGTGGATTATTGGATATACTCCAGCACAGGAGGTTAGAGCTAGCAGAAGCTGTGTCCTGTCCAGAAGTTGGAGCATGACATGCTTGGATGCTTGTATAAACAAGTATTTTGTTTTTCCTACAGGCTATGTCAAATAATTCTAAAATAAATTATTTTTTTAAAATTCAAAGTTAAATATTTAAATGTAAATTCATCAGACCTTTTCTTCTGACACTAAACAAGTCACTCAAAAGTTGAATTCAGTGATGAACTGTATGCTGAACTGACAGATACCTAAAAATATGATTGATTTCAACCATAGAGCTATGATTTCTCAAGGTTTTCTTCTGACTGCATTATGCATGAGGGGAAAAATAATGACGAGCTCCTTTTACTTTCTTGAAAGAACAATACCAATAGTCAACTCACAATATTCCAAAGAACACAGAAATACATTATGAAATCTAAATGTTTAAACCGAAAAAATAATTATGTTGTATATAGATCCTGCTGACTTTTTGAAGAGGTATCCATAACAGTCTTAGTACATTTAAGTCTCAGTATACTTACTAATATTAGTCTTAGTATGCTTACACCTTGCAGCTTGTTTTAGCCTTTTAGCTAAAAAAGAACCACAACCTGCCCCCCCCGCTTGTTGTTTTGTTTTGTTTTGTTTAAATCCATTTCAGATTGGTTAGTGACTTTTTGTAGAGAACTTGGAAGTGGAGGCTACACATGGAAGCTGAAGTTTACGAGGCAAAGATTGATAGCAATTTACCTCATAAGAAGTTTAAGCTCTTGACATAATAGCTTTTTGCAAGTTAATCTTGGACTGATTTTATGCTTTAGAAGGTGAGAAGTGGATTGTGCAGTGAAGAGCCAGGTGTAGCATGTGTAGGGGCTGTAAAAGCAGCATCTGTGTTTCACCTGCCTTCTGACCAGCTGGGACTGAGCCTATTCTTTGTACTTCTCAGCACAGGTGAGAGCTGTGAGAATATTTTGTTTCATGTACAAATGAAGATGGAGATACTATGCACACTTCCTTGGGTGACCTTCACAAAAACAATGAAATCACAACTGGTGCTTAAGTGTGTGAGTGTGTATATGTGAGCTTGAGTCACTAGGTTAATTTTGAAACTGGTCCCTGCCCCAGTTACCACCTTTTGGTTTGTGTCATGAAGCAATTTCAGACTGCACAAATGAGGCCTTTTCAGATTAAATTAAACTGGAAGATGCTCTCCAGCAGCACACCTAAAGCTGATAAGGGGCAATTAGCCCACAGCACTGGATCAGTGCTAGTCCCAAGTAAAACCCTGCAATACTTTTCTGTGAGCGCTCGCTGATCAGCACTGGCTGGTTCACTGCTTACAGTGTGAGATCTCCTCACATTGTGTTAAGTTACTTGCTAATATAGATAAAGCATGGGAATTGATTTTTTTTTTTTTTTTTTTTTTGTGCAGTTGAAAAGGAGGAGGTCATTTGGGACTGAAGTTGAGGGATGGGGGAGAAGTGTGAAGTATCTGTTGAGGTGAACTGTCAGCATCAGAATAGAAGTGCTTCTCATTTGAATAAAACTATTTATACTTGGATTTTTATTATTTTAATGAGGATAAATGAAAGTGTCACCTTTCTCGCTGTTCACAAAGGACAAGGGATGATTATGACAGCGCTGCTCCATCAGACAGCAGTCAGTGAAACATGTAGTGTGCTTTCCTGAGATATGGCGAAACATCTTTTAATCTCTCCTTTGATGAGACTTAGACATCTCTCAACTCTTCCAGGAGCAAGGTAAATGCCAGCTTTGTAAGTGATTACAGGAGGGTTTATTTTGCTTCCGGTGTTTCCCATGGAGGAGTTTCACTCTGCATACAGTATGTTTGCTAGACTAAAAGTGAGGGAAAAGGACTCAAGACCCTGATAATTAGCCCCCAGGACCCAGTTCTGTGTTTATAAGAATATTTAAAGAAAATGATAGTTTGAATTCTACAAGATTAAGCCAATGCAGATGGGGGGAGGGTGAGGCGAGGCCAGGCCCAAACTCAGTAATTAAGGTTGTGTGAATGTATCACTTTCATCTTCCCTTCTACTGTTCCAATTTTACTCTTCATCACATTTTATAGATTCTTTTTAATCTGCCTCCTGGGTGATCTATTTTTTTCTGAGAGCTTGTTGTGCCATTGTGACTGTGGGGGATAGCGTGCCGTTTCTCCTTTCCTGCCACTCTTTATCCACAAAGATGAATTGTGATTATTGTATGTTGTTTCTAGTTTGAGAGCATGCCAAACTTTATAGTTTGACATGCCTGGTGTCCTTTCACTGTGGGGCTGAAGTATACCTCTTGCAATGCTGAAAAACTATTTTGTCTAGGGGAAACAGGAATCCAGCATACTGGAAAAACTGCATACATCCATGCTATTACCATTTTTTGTAGGTCTTTTTTTAAGAGCTTTCATATCTTAAAGTAACATGTAAACTGTGAAGGGGATACTAGATGAAAGTACTGTCAATCAAAATGTAAAACTATGTATCCTCACTAGAAGTTACAATAATGTATTTCCATGAATGATGCATTTTTGATGCAGAACTCTTTTTTTTTTTTTTTTTTTTTTCCTCACAACATAGGATGTTACCAATTATTAAGGAAGTAAAATATGGAGTAGTGACTCCTGGGGAAAGTAATTCAATCTCAATTCCTTTCTTTAAAAAGGTTCCTTTGGTATTTTTTTTCTGATTAGCATTTTTTCTTGTATGAGATGACTGGGTAACTCAAAGTGTTTTCAGGCTTATGTTTTTCAGAGTTGAAATAATTCTGAATAGCCAAAAGGGGAAATAGTATACCTCATTTTGACTTTTATATGTGCATATAATCAGAGACATTTATGTTTAAATATATACAGACACACACTTATTTATATAAATGTGAAGCTTAAGGCAATTTTGATGAGAACTTGTAGCATACACAACATAGTATGTGTTTCTGCTTTATAATTACACTATGCTCTGTGCTAATTACTAGCAAAGAGAAACCTTTCATATTACATTTACTATTTTATCTTGTTTTCTAAAGGAAATCCATTTGTGCTTGCATGTGTATTTCTTCTTCCCTTGTAGTTTCTAGGCTTGTTTAATTTCAACTGAACTGGGCAGGAGGGCAAAATCAAAGAGGTGGCTGGTTTGGGGAGATCCTATTAGCATTCCCTGCTGTGAAGAAGCCCCCGCACCTCGAGGAGGTTCTTTCTTGCTTTTACCACAACAGAAATTCTAGACAGGTGGACAGTCTTGTGTTCTTCTTGGCTATGGAAGCTGTTGTATTTGCTGAAACAGTTCATGCTTCAGATCTTGAAATCAGCTACTGTCAGGACACAAATCCTTGGGAAATGACACTTCACTGATTCTGCTACTTACCCCCGCCACCCCAGTGGATACTTACACTTGCCTCGTCTGATTTGTACAGACAGCGTATCTCTTGTTAAGATTTTTGGTTGATCATCTTGCTAAGTTACTTAATTTCAAAATGATTGATCAACATAACTTGAAGCAGTAAAAGCAAATGGGCTAAATATTGCTCTACTTCAAAAGTTTTTCTAGGATACTTCAAAGTCGTGTGTTGTTGATACCAACTTTTTACAGCTATTCTGTATTTGAACTGTGTGACAGTTTGTCATGGAACTACTACAATTTTCTAGTGGACTCGGTTGAAGAGAATGAAGTTTTTAACTTTCTGGAAGTCACTCAAGGAATAAGCGTTTCTGTGGTACCGATATGTTATTCAAGCTAGAGAAAGGCTAACTTTCCCATAAAGCAGTAGGAGAGATACTGAGCTTCTTATCATTTCATGGAACAATGTATGAAGCAGATTACAAATGTTTCAAAGTGCTGGAGACTCTTTGCTGAATTGCCTGATAAAGTACTCATGAGTTTAACAGAGCCTTGAATGTAAAACATCCAGCTATTGTATGCTGTGAACTGGCATGTTCTAAGTACCTGCAAGCTGTATTTAGAGTTAGTGTTTTACGTGCAACATGTTAAGTCTTGTATACAATATTGGAAGCTGAGTTGTAATGTTCTGCATAACTCCTGTTATAACTCTTGGGGAGTGAATATTAAGAAACAGATAATTACGGTTTTTCGACTATTATAGGTCTCTGACAGTAATTGTAGAAAGAAGCCAACCAAATACTAATATTTGTTGTGTGATCTGGTCTGAAGGAGTTGAGGGGGGTTTTTTGGGTACTACCAGAATTGTGTGTTTATACTTATGTGGTCCCTCAGCAGTCACCATGGGAGATCCTGGCTTTGCAAAGAGTTAAGCACTTAGACTACAGTTCTGAAAAGTGTTTATCATGCTTCAGACAGAACACACTAATATCTGACTGAGTGCGTGATTTATATACAGTTATAGCACTGTGTTTTGATAAGTCAGTGAATAACCTGTAGCATGTGATTGTCATCTTTGTTCAAGGAAGATAAATAATGCAAATTTAATTGTGCCTTTTGGGTAATGAATGAAATGGGCTTATGTGCTTAAAACTTATTTCTGTTCTTTAAACCGAATAAGATATATTTTGGTAGATTGAAGACCTCATGCACAATGCTCTCCAGGATAGTCCATATGGTATTTGTCCAGTCACCAAGCAGGCAAGTCATGATCTTGCATGAAGTCAACAGGAGCCTCATGTCTCTGAGCTTAATGTTTGCCTAGCTATCCTTTTGAAGCTTTCCCAAGGAGAGGAGCCACAAGTAGAAGGATGATAAAGGAGAACGGGGAAATGAGCAAGTACTACTGGGGTTTTGCATCCAAAAATGCAATTCTGAACTTTGCTCCAAACTTGACTTAAAAGCTAGCCCTATCTTCCTCTCCCTTTTCTCTCTTGATTCTGCTGGTCACACAAACTGAGGAGGGAAAAGCTACATCTTTTTTTTTGAGCCAAGAGCTGTAGAGATTGGTTTGAGGTAGGTTTCCCAGGCTAATGTGTTACCTTGCTTGACCTATGGATTTATGAAACTGAGACAGAGAAGATTGTTTGGAAAAAACCTTTAATTTCTGTGGTGGGTTGACCCTGGCTGGATGCCAGTTGCCCATCAAAGCCGCTCTGTCACTCCCCAGCTCAGCTGGACAGGGGAGAGAGAATATAACAAAAGGCTTGTGCGTCAAGATAAGGACAGGGAGAGATCACTTACTTGCCAATTACCGTAATGGGTAAAACAGACTCAACTTGGGGAAAATTAACTTATTACCAATCAAATTAGAGAAGGGCAATGAGAAATAAAACCATATCTCAAAACACATTCCCTCCACCCCTCCCTTCTTCCTGGGCTTAACTTTGCTCCTGATTTTCTCTGCCTCCTCCCCACACAGCAGCGCAGGGGAATGGGGGTTGGGGTCAGTTCATCACACGTTGTCTCTGCCGCTCCTTCCTCCTTAGGGGCAGGACTCCTCACTCTTCCCCTGCTCCAGCGGGGGGTCCCTCCCACGGGAGACAGTCCTCCACAAACTTCTCCAGTGTGAGTGCTTCCCACGGGCTGCAGTTCTTCACGAACTGCTCCAGCGTGGGTCCCCCGTGGGGTCACAAGTCCTGCCAGAAAACCTGCTCCGTGGGCTCCTCTCTCCACAGATCCGCAGGTCCTGCCAGGAGCCTGCTCCAGCGTGGGCTTCCCATGGTGTCACAGCCTCCTTCGGGAACCCACCTGCTCCGGCGTGGGGTCCTCCAAGGGCTGCAGGTGGAGATCTGCTCCACCGTGGACCTCCCTGGGCTGCAGGGGGACAGCCTGCCTCACCATGGTCTTCCCCACGGGCTGCAGGGGAATCTCTGCTCCAGCGCCTGGAGCACCTCCTCCCCCTCCTTCTGCACTGACCTGGGGGTCTGCAGGGCTGTTTCTCTTACATGTTCTCACTCCTCCGTCCGGCTACGGTTTCTGTTGCACAGCGACTTTTTCCCCCCATCTTAAATATGTCATCACAGAGGCGTTGCCACTATCGCTGATGGGCTCGGCCTTGGCCAGCGGCGGGTCTGTCTCGGAGCCAGCTGGCATTGGCTCTGTCAGACATGGGGGAAGCTTCCAGCAGCTTCTCACAGAAGGCACCCCTGTAACCCCCCCCCCCCCCCCCGCGCC